>NC_136487.1:130542682-130855182 GCF_053919585.1 Euprymna scolopes | reverse complement strand
CCCTATTTGTATTCATTCCAGTTCGTTTTGTTTCTTTGATTCTTTGTTCGTTTTGTTTTTCCCCCGATCTCGCCTGGTCAAATTATACAGGATTACCTTCATTTCTTTCTTTTTATCACTTTTTCTTGGGCCCTAATCACCTACAAATGATTGCGTAACACCATTTCTTACATTTTTACCCAGTTTCTGCCATTAATTCTTTCAATTTTACGCGCATAAAACATATAAAAATAACATATATGTTTGGGTCCTTTTGCTTACCGGGGGGTGAGCGGGAAATACAGTTTCATTTCTTCACCAGATTGGACACTAACAGAACAAATTAAACATAAATGATTACGGGTTTATTTTGTTTACAAAATAAAGTCCGCTGTTTGCATTTACAGAAAACTTACTCCCGTCATATATTAGCTAAACCAGGGGGGAATCTATAAATATAAAAGCGAAAATGTGTGCGTGTGTGTTTGCTTCTTCTTGTCTATGTTCGCGAATGCATTAGCTTGCAGCGCAAAAATAGTTCACACTTCCTTGCTTCATTTCGCTTCATAAACCTTCATATAATACCCTTATCTGTTCCTCGCCATCGTGGCACAGATGGTCAGGTGATTGGCTTGTTTCCCCTTTAGTTTCCACCTCCGCGTTAAGGCTTCGGGGTTCAATTCGACCTTCCGATCAAAACTGTTCTTTTTTCTTTTACACCTCTTTTTAACAAATACACCTGCAAACACCCAGGCAACGCTGGGTACCCCCGCTAGTAGTAAATAACACGGAAAACTCGAAATGTGTCAAAAGTCAAGTTGTTCGTCTTTACGATGCCCTCACGGTAGACAATGTTCACAGTTCCTCTAGTTACTCTTCTAATTGGATAGAGGATGCCATCAGTTATTGACATTATGCACTGTGCCCAATATATGCTCGTATATATTTATTGCATACATTAATTCTTTCATTAACGAAATGATATCATATATAAAATATTGTAATAAAACATACCCAGTAGCAAAGGAGACAACAATACATCAGCAGCAAGATTTTAATATTATATGCCTACACATACAGGCATCTAGAACTAAATAAACACCCAAATAAATTCAAATATATAACATTTTCTAGTCGATGGCTTTAACTCGGTATCGTACAGTGCAGCTAAAAATTTTCGATGCCTACGTTCAGTCTCGAAAGAAAACGGATATCCCTGTAGGGGCAGCTGCGTATGTGATTGTGAGGAAAGTGTTATGCAACCACTAACCACAACTCTCCTATATCGGCACTGGTTAAGTCCAGTGGAAAGGAGAAGTACAGGACGACTGGAAATAATGACGATATAAGTTGATAGGATTTGATCTTGGTGGTTTCTAACAAACTATTAAGCCAATTTTGGGTCTAAACATTTGAAATTTTATATAAAGGGTATTCAGACATGCAGCAAGCTTTTTATTCAAATTTTGGGTGAAAATTTGGCTATCAACAGGTCAAAGCTACAGAGTAGAAATTAACATGTATACACGTTTTTTTTACAATTTCCCCCATATTTTAATTGTTATGAACAGCAGACCTGGGATATTCTTTTAGCACTAATGCGGGTTAGACGGAACTCTTTATGACGCAAAGATGGGTAAAACTCATCTAGCTCTACCTTACCAAAACATTAGGTTTTCTGACACAACAACAATGTGAGAATAGTTTATAAAATTCATGCAATAAATAGAAAATTCAACGTTTTGTAGCCAAATTTCGTGAGAGAAGAATGTAGATGATGACAACAAAGATGGCAATTGTAAATACCAAATTCCAGGAGACATAAAGTGTGGACACTATGACAACTGTAAGTAACATCATCCAGCTATAATTCATTACTATAATAAAATTTTCGGTGAACGGCTCGAGCAATTAAAGAGAAAATTATCTCTTACAAGAAACTGGCATTTCAAGAACATCAATTTGGAGGATTTCTCACCGATGACCTTCAAATCTTTCTTGAAAAAACTGATTTTGCAGAGGGCAATCAATCATAAGAAAACATAACGAGTTAATTTTTATTAAAATATCAGTCAAAAGATGGAAAATGACTCTGGCTGTTGGGATTTGATTTTGTTTAGCGAGGACGTTATCAAGCACTTGAGTTGGTAGGATATGTAACGTTGTCCAGGATGCAACTCGTTGTAGCCTCAGGCGCACAAGAGACCAAGAACCGAACTTTTCTGTCTTTTGTACAACGACATTTATTTTCGTTTTGCCATAGCTGTGACGTCACCAACAATTCGAACGTGAGCTCGAAATTTGATCACGCCTCTTACGTAATCTTTTTTAAGTCTTTATTTTTCCCAACTGATGACGTCATTTCGAGAGCATTTTCATACAGACGTACACGCTGTGGGCCATTCATAACAAAGACACAGCAATTGAACATCCCACTTTCCTCTTAGCCAACAGAATGTGAATTAGGATCAGATAACGGTAAATATTAGCTGTTACATTGCACTCATGTTGGCAATGTTGCTTTCCGTTGCTAATAAGCGTTTGATTTCAATAAAATTTGAAGAATATATTCAGATAATATATGTTAAAACGATTTTCAAAATTCTATTCCCGAAGATATTTTAGACTTTAGAAAAAAGAGCGTTATTGTAGACCACTGTGTATGTTACCATAAAAGTGGACATCATGACACTATGTAAAGGTGGCTGTGTGCGTAATTTAAAAGTAATGTTGATGAGAGCACACACATGGCATTACCACATAATTACCCATTTAGAGTATTGACCAGGCTCAACATAGCTTAATCGGTGATCAGCGTATCAACGTGACCGTATCGTACAAATAAAGTGATCTTAGTCAGCATGAATCCGCAAACCTTGAGATTACACTTATTACACTTTAGACAGGTCTTGACAAATCCCTTCAAGACCCACTCATATATGTCTTCTTTATTAATTATAATAAGAGCGTTTATATACTTCAATGGTTTCTGTGTATATTACCCTTATTAGCAGCGCTACCTCATAATTCATATAATTTTGGTCATAATCTTTTAACTGGAAAGTTTAAAACACATATGAGCAAAAAAAGCAAACGCATGCTTGTCAAATAGATCAGCAACAAAGTTTCGGTTTTGTCAGCTTATCCATGCTGAATATAGGCGTCTCCAAATATCTTGGCTTCACGAAACCTCAAATATAATCATCTATTTCAAGCAAAACTGGTATCTTCTTGCCTGAGGAAATAGACAACGAAAGGCAATCTTAAAATGTTTTTCTCGCCATCTAACTGTATTTTCTAATGTAGTTATATTAAAATGGAATCATATTTCTAGATTCTTCGTTCACCTGAAAGATAAATGTCGTGTAAGACATTTAAATTGGAAAAAACATACTCCAAACCATGTATCCGAAAGCATCATTTTCTTATTGCGTATATATATATATATATATATATATATATATATATATATATATATATATATATATATATACAGTGGGGAAAATAAGTGTTGGACACATCCCATTATTCTTTATTTAACACATTTTTTATGCAGCGAATGACACGAAAATTTAACAAGAAATACTTACTAATTTAACAATAACAAATAACATTAGAAATTGGAACCTTTTAATGCATAACAAAAATTATATAATAAAAACGAGAATAGCCAGAAAAAAGTATGTGACACACTAACACAATTTCATATAATATTTAGTTGAAACCTCCTTATTGGCTATTACAGCTTCGAGACGTTTTCTATACGACGAAACTAATTTGTAACATCGTTCAAGCGAGATTTTGGCCCACTCTTCAACACATACTTTCTTCAAATCCTGAATATTATGTGAATCTCGCTGGTGGACCATGATTTTGAGCTCTCTCGATAGATTTTCTATAGGATTTAAGTCTGGGGACTGACTGGCCCACTTAAGAACATCTATTTTGTTCTGTACGAACCAATCGGAGGTTATTTTAGCAGTATGTTTGGGATCATTATCTTGTTGAAAGATCAATCACTGCCGCATACCTAACGCATTGAAAGCAGGCAATAAATTATTTTCAAGAATTTCCCGATATTTGGCTGCATTCATCTTTTCATCTATAATATGAAGTGGCCCAGTACCATTTGAAGAGAAGCATTCCCAGAGCATGACATTTCCACTACCAAACTTTACAGTGGGGAGGGTGTTCTTGGGATCATACGCTGTGTCATCTCTTCTCCATACTCGACGTACAGAGTTAATGCCGAAAAGTTCCAGTTTTGTCTGCTCGGACCTGATCACATTCTTTAAGTAATCATCTGTTTTCAATAAGTGGTCTCTTGTAAACTCCAGACGAGCATTAACATGACATTCTTTTTTAGTAATGGTGTCTTTCGAGGTGTACGCGATTTAAGATAATTGCGTCGGAGTACATTATTAATCGTTGGTTTCGTTACTACTATCCCTGCCTCTTCCAAATCTTTCTGAAGTTCGCCTCGTGTGGTTCTCGGTTGCTGATGAACTTTTCGTACAATCTGTCTCACTGCTCGATCCGACATCTTGCGAAGAGCCCCCGTGCGCAGACGGTTCAAGGTTGAGTCATGCACCTTCCATTTCCTAATAAGGTTTCCTATGGTGCTTACAGGGATTTTGAATTGAGCAGATATACGCCGATAACCAATTCCATTCTTGTGCTCGGCAATAATCTTATCACAGACGACTTGAGAGAGTTCTTTACGTTTACTCATCCTGAGAACCTTCACGCGTGATTGCTTACTGGTGACTAACATGTTCCAATACTTTCCAACGACGTAGAGTATGGTTTGCAACAATCGAGAAACTTCTAAAACGTATAATAGTGTCGGCAAATTAAAATGCAAATAACAATTTTCAGCATTATTTATAAAAAATAATAATGAAATATAATTTAAAACAATGTGTCCAATACTTTTTCCCCGGCTATTCTCGTTTTATATAATTTTTGTTATGCATTAAAAGGTTCCAATTTCTAAAGTTATTTGTTATTGTTAAATTAGTAAGTATTTCTTGTTAAATGTTCGCGTCATTCGCTGCATAAAAAATGTGTTAAATAAAGAATAATGGGATGTGTCCAACACTTATTTTTCCCACTGTATATATATAGACCAATATACATAATGATTATTTAAAAAAATAAAAAAATGAAAATAAAGGCCAGCTAACCCGGTTTCGATCCTTGCTCAACAGAGCCAAATCGAGGACAATACGATTAAAAAAAAATAAAGTCATGAATATGGCAACGGAAAGGAGAAAAAAATATAAAAAATAAACAGGGGAAAAATACATAGCGACCAAATTAAGTCCGAGAAGATTTTCTTTTTGCTTGCAAAGAGAAGGTCTCATCGACTTAATATAAATAGTCTCTAGAATTTTTAAATTATATGGAGAGTGCGACCTGCTCAAAATAGTGAATGTGTCGACACTGAAATTCGTGCCCTTTATTTTCATTTTTTTATTTTTTTTAATAATCATTATGTATATTGGTCTATATGTAGCCATCATTAAATTCTGTAACCCTGGAAAGATTTTCAAATATATTGTATTTATTTGCGTCCCCACCGAAGCAAATTAGGCACAAGGCCGTTTTTAATGTGGGGTAAAAATCAGCACCCCTAAAATTAGGCAAATAGGGGGCACTCTGGTTACAAAAAATAATAATTGTCCCAGTATAGAGGGTTTCCCCTCCATTGACTGGTACAAATTATCTTAAGTGCAGCATCCACAGAAAGATACTACACTTTGATCCCGGCTCAAAGACCAAGAACTACAGAAAAAAGGCAAGCCGCTGTATATATATATATATATATATATATATATATATATATATATATATATATATAAATTTAGTCATCTATAATTTTATAACATGAAATGGTTAAATTTCAAATCCTCTACTGACACTTCGCTTGTTCTATACCACTAAAAAATATTCTATACACTAAATCTTTGTTCGTATTATTTAGATAGTTCCGAATATTTTTCTTAACCGGGGTGTTTTTTCAAAACATTACGGTGAATATTAACTTCTTCAATCGTACCTTATTGAACTTGGTAACCCGCACGGAATTTCCAACTGATGTAGGGGTAACACGCTATTGTGCTCTCAGTTATAACTAGAGTTGTGACAGCAGCATATCCTTTTCATTATTGTGACTCTTAAGTATATATCCGTTAACATCTTATATGTTTTTATATCAACTGATGTAGTTCTCGGTTGATTAACTGTGTCTTATTGTGCGGGATGTACACTTAAGAGTCAAAAGAATGAAAAGAATATTCAGTTGTCGCAGCCCTAGTTATAAAATAGTGAACGTCCTTAGTAATTCGCAATTAAATTTTGATTTGTTTTAATAGTTTCTATTGTTGGTAAATAATTTGGACAGAGAAAACTAAGTAAATCAGAGCTAGGAACGATGTAAGTTGGAATGCTGGTGTAGTTAAAAGACTTACATATTCAATGGTGTTTGAGATAGGTTAGTGTCATGGCCGTGACCCCATGCTTCCGAAATAATGCAAATATGCGAGTGTACGTCTGGTGCTATTTATAATACAAGCACCGACTGAAAACTGCTACGTATTAAACTGATGGATATTTTATTTAGTAAGGTAAATATATACTAGTGGATCTGCCTGTTTAATATGTAACAGTATTTCAGTCAAGCACAGGAGTTTTCGTGCATAAAAAATGTCATCAGATAGTGAATCGTATATTTATTTACAGTTTAAAACATTCTTTTAAGAAAATAGTAATAACTTCAACATGACGTTATGGATGTATATTCTTTGAAACGTTTTACTTTTACCTTTAACATTATTGAACTACTATCCCAGACGATCCATTACTATCTCTGAAGAATGCAGCCTGGCTGTCGTAAGAGAGCAAACCAGGTCATCCCTGGTCTACAGACATTTTTATTTATTTTTTTTTACGCTAAACAATGTATAAGGACGCTTAGAACATCAGTCTCTAATAATTGCGGATGGTTTCCAATTGGTAACTGTGGTGGGGTTAAGAAACGTGATGGATGTTTACGTTGCATTTAAACTTCTGCAGGATTGTGTTGTCAAAGAATCAGGAAAAGAAATGGAATTTCATACTCTAGCAGCCCGAAGAAACAAACAATTAGAGGAAAGAGCAGTGAAAGCGGGTGCTGCTTTTAAGGTTAGTCGGGAGTATGTACGTCGAGCAGACAAAAGTGATATAGGATCATCAAATCACATTCCATTAAAGCACTTGTAAAAATACACATGAATTCAAAATTGTAGCGACGGGAGAGAGGCTGGAGCTTAGCTGATAGTTCGGGACTTGTTACATTTGAGACACTTTTTGGACCCTATCTAAGAGTGAGAGCGAAATGGTAGATACACCAGCTAAATATGGCAGCAATATTCAATGCGTGGCAGAATTATAGCTTTGTAAAGTAAAAGGCACTTTCTTGTTTGAGTAATTTTCTAGCAAAGAAGATTGCTTCGAACAGATGCCGAACATGTAATCCATACTTATACACGATATTTTTGTGAGGATCTATTTAATTAAGAACCCAGAACTAGATGGCAACTATCTTATAGTGATACAATAAAATAATCAATACGCAATTTGCTATATGATAATAAATATGAAATCTGTATAAATTGCAATATAATTTTTAAGCGTATTTTAAGACCGAAAACGTTAAGTGGCTTGCTAGTATATATATATATATATATATATATATATATATATATATATATATATATATATGTATATATATATGTGTGCGTATGTATATATATATATATATATATATATAACTATTTCATAAGCCTGACGAATTTTCACGAGAATGAAAGGCGGAATATTCTATGTAGCTTAATTGCCATATATGTTTTAATAACTTACTATCCATAAATATATATATATATATATATATATATATATATATATATGTGCGTGTGTGTGTGTGTATTTAAGTATGCTTACATAGTCAGATATTTCATCGTATATATGAACGTCCTAAGCTTAATAAGAATACGTTTTAATAATCTATTTAAAATCTAAAATCAGTTATACGTTGGCTCACAGGGGTGATAAGTTAGCACTCAGCGAAATCGAAAGCAATACTAAATTGTAAACGTATGCTCGAACCCGAAAAATGTTAGAATTAGAGAATTCCTACCTTTCCAAAGTTATGACCAACGTCGGTTTTATTTGATTTTGCCGATATAAAGTTTTAGGCCAACGCCATTTTGACCGTAGATCTAAAACGCGATTTACTTTGACGATAAGAATATTCTGATCGTTGCCAACTTGGCAATCATATTTTATCAAGATATCGATGGATATATTTAGATATGTTTGTCAGCACTTTTGTAGATAAATCTGACAAACCGGATACCATGATTATTCATATTTGGCAGCAGTTTATACATATTTTCATAACTTGTCATTATATATATATATATATATATATATATATATATATATATATATATATATATATTATGTAATCACAAGTTTATATATATATATATATGTGTGTGTATATATAAGCAGAGAGTCCTTACTTTGATAATCAACAAATGTTTAACGTAATATTATTGTCGATGAAATCGATTAAATGGGCCATTTCTCAAACAAATCAGTTGATTGCCTGCTGTAGTTGAGGACCCATTGCTGTGCGCCGGAAAGGAGCTTCTCATACCTCCTTGCAGAGATAGGTCCATCATTGATTGTAGTCTACATCGCACTGTAGAGAACTTACTATTAATGTTATAAAATTCTTTTTATATGTAATGGCTAAATGAAAATAAGTTTAAATTCGATTGTGCTGATCTCGAACAGGCCCCTGCCATATCACAAAACTTACTGTTGATTTTATATTACGGGGTTTTCTGCTTGCGTTGTAAAAATAATTATTCAAATCTGATTTGTGATTTGAAATTGTGAAAGGCGTAAACTTTGATCAAAAACGCCTGTTCAGTCTGTCATAAGATTATTTCGATTATCATTTATCGATAGGTATCGAAGACGTTCCCATATATAATATATCTAAGAACGCTACCAGATACATAAAGTACCTCCGGGTTAAATTACATAAAAATTGACTCACGTACACATACACAGACAAACAAAAATGTTATTTTATATAATAGTATATAAGGGAGTGTTTATATATATATATATATATATATATATATATATATATATATATATATATATATATATATATATATATATATATAAATGAAAACAAAGGGATGTGGTGTTTACATACATACGCAATGGTAAATTTCAAGCCAATATAAATTACAGTATTTATATATAGAAAATATAATCCCAACCGAATTAAAAGCGCTTTTTTCTAATTATATATATATATATATATATATATATATATATATATATATATATATATATATATATATATATATATATATATATATATAATTAGAAAAAAAGCGCTTTTAATTCGGTTGGGATTATATTTTCTATATATTCTAAATATAATCCCAACCGAATAAAAAGCGCTTTTTTCTAATTATATATATATATATATATATATATATATATATATATATATATATATATATATATATATATATATATATATATATATATAATTAGAAAAAAGCGCTTTTAATTCGGTTGGGATTATATTTTCTATATATAAATATATAGTAATTGTCTGTATTTTTGAGATGAGGTGTTTTCATTGATTGAGATTGTCGGACAGACTTCCTCATCTTAGTTGTTATTGTCGCAACGTTTCAGCCGTTTTGCCCTCAGGCCTTCATCAGGTGTTTTGTAACAAACTGGGGAACCGTTGGTTAGGAGTCTCGAACCCACCCCTTTATTATTATTACGGGGGTACCGTGTTCGGACTCCAGCTAGGCTCTGGGAGATAGTTGCTGATTCTCTGTTTTGTATATTACCTTTTACTGCCTTCGTTCAGTATTGAACTCAGCACGTTGGGATAACTGTAAACTTTGATACAACGTCTAGGACCACTCGGCCATATGTCCTAGTAATATATATATATATATATATATATATATATATATATATATATATATATATATATATATATATATATATATATATATATATATATATATATATATATATATATATATATATATATATATATATATATATATATATATATATATATATATATATATATATATATATATATATATATTGAGCTTATTATATATCTACAATAGAAAGATATATATATATATATATATATATATATATATATATTGAGCTTATTATATATCTACAATAGAAAGGGGAACAGTTTTCTTTTAATAGTATTTATACATTAACTAGTACATTTTTAAATTCAATGCAAAAAGATATTTAGAAACAAATACGTCTACGTCCTATGAAAACAAGGATCATTTTAACAAAAAATGCATGGTGGAACCATAAAGATATATTTCTAAGAAAACATCATTACATCTTTACTTTATAACTTAGGAAAAATCAATTCATGTAACTTGATCATGTCGTAGAGCTTGCATTTCTTCAATGTAGTCACGTCCCGCCTCATTGCCGCTTCGATACGGGTCTGGAAAAGGGAGCATGCCTTTTCAACAAGCGCTGGTGGGAGTTCGCTAGATAGAGATGATCAGACTGACTGGTGTTTTGGTAGATTCAATTGGTGATGTTCTCGACGTATGACCAAACGAAATAGTAAAGTGGTCGGGGGAGGAATGGGGCTAATGAGAAAAGCGTAGCGCTCCTTCAGAATCCGGGTCTGGCTTCCTTTGTAATTGTGGGCTGCCACGTGTATGGTCTGATTGTACCAGGAAGTCACAACACTCTTCAGTACCTCCAGGTACACTTTAATGTTGATTTTCAGGCCAACTACGAAAATGTGAGGTGGCATGATATGGGCCTAACTTGAAACGACACCAAATATCATAACCGTGGTCAGAAACTTTGTTTTCATCACCGTAGGCAGGTCACTGTTATTTGTGGCAATTCAGCGATGAATTTATAGGGTGCTGGGATAGGTGTATTAGAACCGGCCATTAAAATTGCGTGATAAAAATGTTAATAATTCAACTTTCTATCTTTCGAAGCTTATAACTACTAGAAAAATGTAATTCACCCCCTAGTTTTTTTTTTCAATTAAAGGAGCAAAGACCAAATAAAAAAAAATGTCAAGTGTAATAGCAAATTATGCAATATTTGTTTTTTTTAAATCGGTTTTCTTTACAAATTATTTAAAGAAAATCAACGAAATTTTACTTACTTCGATTATAAAATATATATATAAATTCAAAAAAATCACTTACTTATAAAAATACTATTCAATGAATACTTCCATTCCTCATTGTTAAGAATTTATCCATATATATATATATATATATATATATATATATATGTATGTATTATATTCCATGTCCTTTTTAAATAAAACACTTTTTAAGCAAGTATTTAAAAAACGTGCGATCCGATGTTTTTCACAGTTGAAATAAAAAGAGATTAATATCTGCATTTTTGCGTTGAATCTACATTGGTGCTAAGGGTCATAATTAATGGATCTTTCTATTGCGTGCTGTAAACCCAAATTAGTATTTTATGGTCCCTGTATATGAAAACTAAACACATTCACTTAATAGTTTTTGCTGTTCAAAAAACAAACCCACTCTACCGATTTTTTTATTCTTTTAATGAAATACATGAGTTTTTTTAATATTATATTTTATTTCTACTTTATCGAGTGATTTTTTAAATATCTAAAAAAGAAAAGATTGAATGAAATAGGAAAAAATGTCGTCAGCATCCGATATTTACATGAGCTTTCACTTAAAAAAAAAATCAATGTGTTTTTTTTTTAAAGGTTTTACACTTTGGACTTTACAGGTAAATTTCCCTAAAAACACTTCTTTTATTTTTGTTGTTTTAAATTAGAATATTTTATTTATTGATCTTTTATCTTTTATTTGCGATATTAAAAACTTTGATGCGTAAATTAATTATTTACTTTTTAATGGAAATTTCAAAATAGAAGGTGAATTAAAAAATACGTTTGTCTAAAATATTATATTCAGTTTATTGGAAAGAGCAGAAAATTTTACATTGCCCCTGAAAAATATCGTAAAAATTTAACCAATAGAAAAAATTGGACAGATTTTTAAATTTTAAAAATTGAAAAAAATTAACTCGTAAAATTCAATTGATTTCATTAAATAAAAAAAACATGGCGCTGCATGAACGCGCGCGAGCACTTTGTAAACACTGTTTTGTAAAAAATAAAAAATAATATTTCTATTATTTTTTAAACAAATTTAATAGTTTATTTTGGAAGTATATTCCATAAAGAAAATAACTAACCCACATTTAAAAGAGAAATTACGAGTTTTTTTAATATATTTTATTCGTAGTTTTCTCTTAGGGATGTCAAAAATTCCACAAAAATTCCACAAAAATTCTGATACACCTAGAGATGAGAATGGTCTTGTTTTCATAACTTTTATCGGTAGAGAGCATGAGTTGTAAAACGGCGCATTTCGTATTTCGCTCGTTGAGCATTGTGTTACTTTAAGATATGAGAGAATTCTTCTATCGCTGTTTGGATTTGTACACAACTGACTAACGAGTAGACTGTCTGCTACAAAAATAAAAACCGATTTTCATCTAACGGAAAAGGAACAATGTCGTCTTTTCTATGGTGACCATTTTATGGTTCCATCGTTTAAAATGATTTCCGCTCAAGGTAAGTGCTGACCAATTATCTTTGAATTCATCATGATAAATAATCAGACCGCATTAAATCGTTGCCTTTGTATATTTTCAATTATTTTTTTTTTTGCCCCTGTACCTTAACCTAAACGTAGATTCCATGAACAAAGTATCTTTCTTAAAACTGCACGCCTGTGGAACTCTGTTCAGTTTTTCGGCTTTTCCACTGACTAAAATATAGCCGGCTTCAAGTCCAAGGTAAACAAGTTCTTGATGAGTCATCTACTTAAATAGAGTACAATTTACCAAATTTGTACTACTTATAGTTATTACGACACTTTCCCATTGACAACTGTCATTAACCCTTATCCTTGAGTGGCTTCTGGGTTTTGACACCTCTGTTAAAAATATTATATCTACCACTACACATATCTGTCTATCTATAATTATAAAGAAATATGGCCATCTCTTTCCTTAATATATTATGTGTAGATTTTACATATAATTCAATTAACATATTTCTCTTTATACACCTCCATTTGATTATCTGTATTCTCTGAATAATCCTACTGTAACCTATAAACT
Organism: Euprymna scolopes; assembly: GCF_053919585.1. Classification (NCBI taxonomy): domain Eukaryota; kingdom Metazoa; phylum Mollusca; class Cephalopoda; order Sepiida; family Sepiolidae; genus Euprymna; species Euprymna scolopes. The sequence continues at coordinate 130,841,916 of NC_136487.1, read as the reverse complement.
GTTTTTCGAACAAAAGGCCATACACACAGGTGAAGCGGACGGGCAATAAGGAAACGACGAATAACAGAACTGACGCGATAGATGATGGTACGAATATAAGTATCGTCGACCACGAAATAAACGATACAAATACGAAGTAGAAACCGCAGAAAAGATAGAGGACAAAAGTAACTACTCAACGCATTTCGAAGGCAAGTAATACAACAAAAGAAAACGCTTCTACAAAGGGATATGAAAAGGCGCAATATATTTGGATATTCGAGGAAATAGAAGCAAGTACAGAGGGGCAATGTAACATATACACAAACATGGCAGAAATACATAACATCCTTATTATCATGAATAGCGCAGCTTTAAGCAGAAAAGCCCTGACATATATCGGCATAATGATATTATCTGCTGCAGTGAGACATGCTTCTGTTTACAGTGGAAAGTGGAATCTCGATACTTGCGGCTATTTTACCCAAAGTCATTCCACATTCGGATCAATCTATAATATTACTCTTCGTAATCTTTAACAATGATCATGCTCATCTGGTGTCTGAAATAAAATAAAAATATATTAATATAAAGTATCTGTGTAGCAAACAGTTAGTGTTACGTTTATTAGTTTATTTGTTAGACGAGTATATATAGAGAGAGCGCATGAAGTTCGCGTCTCAAGATTTTCTGGACTGCGTGGATTACTATTCGTTTACTGTAGTTATTTATTCGCCCACAGAATATCTATACCATGAAACTAAAATCCCAGAACAATTTTTATTTGCTAGAACTATCCCACTGTAAAACACAATACCGCGGGTCTGTTTGAAAATCGACTATACCTTGCTCGTTTTAAAATTCGATATAAACAAGTGGTTGTTGAGCTGTCCTCAGAATAAAATTTTACCTATTACCGATCTTTGCAATTTTGTGTACTCGGTCACCTGACACTCATCCTCGAGTTGCTTTTTCATCTTGAATATTGGTGACCCTTTAATAAAAATAGTAAGTCCATATGTTTGAAGCTACAAACAGCAATGCCCAGCGCTTGTTTGCGAAGTTTAGAAGACTTAACATTGTACAAATTTACAGTTTGACGCTACAAATCTCCATTCTTTTATCACATAGAGACAACCAGAGGATAACGGATCCTGATGTCGAATTTTCCAGGATTTTCATCAGATCTTTGAAAGTTGAGTAGCTCCGATACTACAATAGTTTTATTGTCAGTACGGTGGTATGGAAAGTGTTAAATTGAAGGGGGACTTTAAACATTGATCAGACACGCATATGACAGTTGTATGCAAATGAGCGAGCCGTTCCGAAGTGACGTACCGGCAAGGAGTAAAGAAAAGAGTATAAAAAGAAGGACGTGCGCCCAGACCGAGGATCACGTGAGAGAGAAAACAGAGATAAACGTGTTACACACCTTCGCCGGTAGCGACAAGGTGTAGCAAGCGACAAGGCGTTATTCTTGGAAACACCTGGAAATAAATGTATTTTGATTCAACGGAAAAATGAGTAGAGTTATTCCTTGTCTTGGTTTCCTAGGGATCTTACATACATGCTAAAACGGATGTAAACGTGTACTACGTTTTAAATCTACTTCGTTTCTTTCTACGGTTCCGAATGAATATACGGTGGTTGGGTTCTGGTTAGACCAGCTTATCCATGTAAAAATTTACACGGATCACAGTGAGCCGAAGAGAAAACAATTACGCTCGTACGAAGGTATATAGAACCTGGACGACATCATCATAAAAAATGAGATCAAAGAGAAAGACTGTCGGTGAAAATACAGGAAAATTGCCAAAATATAGGTTATTTAATAGTCTTAAACAAAATAACAAGTTAACTTGACATTCAAGTAGGTTAATCCTAGTACTGTATATACTGAAGATATAAATGGAAATATTTTATTGTGTAAAATCAAACATATTAAAGGTTATATGTCTGTCTGTCTGTCTGTCCCCATTTTTCCAAACACTCACCTCCGAAACTAAACGTCGCAGCGCGGCGCTAGGGGCATCAAATAGCTGGGTTTGTTATGGACCGTTCTTGTATGGGTCTTTAGCCGTTAAAATAGTTTTTAAGGAATAAAAATGGATCATAATTAAAAACATCCTTATACATTTTAATCAGTTCATATATATTTCACGCTGGTACTGTGGTAACGGCACCAGCTTTGAATGCTACAGTTCCGATTTTGATTTTAACTTGTGGCGCCTAAATATATTTTTTGTAAATTTGAAATCGATATAATAATCTATACGAAATCGGGACAAACTATAATATATATTCAACAGTCTTTTACGCCCGGGCTAAGCTGGGCTACCCGCTCGCTAGTATGTTTTAAAATGTTTAGACATGTTTCAAACTTTAAAAAGGTTAGCACAATAATAAATCAGTTCATTTCAATACCTCTGGCTAACAAAGTAAGAATCGTCCAAAGTTTCGTCTTGATCTGACTGCTTCATATTTTAAAAAGTATTCCCGAGATTATCCTATGGAATATACGGCATGATTCATGTTAGAACACTGGTTCTCGTTAGGTCACCCACGTTAACCAACGTTAAATCTGGTTAGTACGAAATTGGGCGACCATTTATGAATTTTAGGTGATGTATGTTATCATTGCTCATCTAGGCATTGTTTCCTGTCGTTCTGTACTGCTCCTAGCCCCTGGAATCGAGTAGTGCCGATTCAGGACATGTTAATTGGAAAACTGTGCAACCCTAGCTGCACAATTACAGAAGTACCTATACTTACAGGGTGTATCCATTGTCTCTTTAAACTGAAAAAAGCCATCTGATTCTATGGAATTGTTAATTTAAAACTCATTATAACATTTCGCTAAATTCTTAAATGTTGTAGTAGCTATTTGTTCAACCGCAGAATCAGAGCACCAGATCCACACAGAAACTATGGAAAATCAGTTGATATTCTAGTTAAACGAGTGCCAATATTTTGATTGGGTTAAGGACACAAAACTTTAAACAAACAAACATAGTGACCAACTCGACCGAAAACATAACATTCTTGGCGAAGACCAGTAGTTTCTCTTGGTTGTCCATTTACTTCTGTCGCGCCTCTGTATAGTTACCAGCAGGCCGCCCGGTTTATTCCGGTGGAAAAATACGCATAAACAGTATGTTATAATTAATGCAAGATTCTTATTTATTCTAAACAAAAATACCGTAGGTATAAAACGCAATGTTAAATTCACTTAAAAAAATAAAGTAAAAAGACAAAAAAAAACGGAAAGAAACGGAGACATGTGGATGCAAGTACTGTTTTTTTCCACACAGTCACTTCTTATAAGTAAAAAAATCTGGAGGTGAGATAGAAACTAAAACCTAAAGGAAATGAGTAAAATACGATAACAATTAGGCCAGCTTGACACAATCTTTAAAAAGTGTTTTCAAACCTAATTATTCTTAATATAGGTAATATGTCATGTGAACGGTTCATGCATACGAATTCCTGAAACAGTTGACTAATAGATAAAAATCTGATACCCCCCACATACTCCATCGATGTAAATTGACAACCAACGAAAAAATACTGTTCCTCACAAAGGAAGTTACGTTTTCGGCCGGGTTTGTATTTTTTTTCTTTTGTTTCCCCACAGAAAATTGGGCACAAGGTCGTTTTTTTAATGTGGAAAGATTTGGGAAACGGGGACAAGCTCCACGTGGTGTAGGGGAGCTGGATAGTGACAATTTGTATGAAGGTTTCCCTTATATTGACCAATAGCTGATGCTACAAGAGCAATGGTCTTATATGTTGGGTTGACCCCACATATTGTCTTTGCTTGAACTTTGTTTCCCAGGCCACGTTGCTCACTATGTTTGTCTGTGAAAAGTTTTGTGTCTTTAAACCAGTAAAAATATCGGCACTCGTTTAAAAGGAATGTTAAATGTTGTTTCTTTCATGGTTTTTGTATGGAACTGGTGTCCTGATTACGGTAACCAACATTTAAGAATTCAACGAAATGTGATAAAGAGTTCTAGATTTATTAAGAATTCCATAGAATAAGATACCTCTGTTCAGTTTCAAGAGACAATGGATATCCCCTGTAAAAATAGCTGCTCGTGTCATTGTGTGGCAAAGGTTGCACAATTCACAACCACAATATCTTGAATCGGCATTGCTTGAGTCGAGAAGCTCGAAAATGTGCTAGACGACTGGAAACAATGCCGAGATGAGCAGAGAGCACATACCGCACCTGAAATTAATAAATGGTGGCAAAATTTAGTACTTACCATTTTCGTTTTAATTTTGCACGCTTAAGCAGCCTTTTCTCTAGAGGAAAACCGAGTTAAAGTTTTCCATGTATTTGAATAGCTTATATACCAGATTTCAAGTTTGTAGATAAAAATCCGTTGAGTATATAGGTTATGTAGTGCATTCATACACACATTCTTACTTTTATAGATATATACATTAACTGAATGAGAAAAATATTTGTTGAACTCACGCGACATTAAAAAAATAGTTTATCTTGTTTATTTCTTCATTTGTAGTTGGTTGTAAAATAAGAAATCAATTAGATGCCATATGTTACTCAAGAAACTCCTTCTGGGGGAAAAAAAGGAATAAAAGCTTCCAATGAAAATTTCACACGTCATAAAAAATATTTTTAAAAATACGTTCCTCTTTCCACCCTCGTTTTTCGTTGTTCAAATTAAAGTCAGTCTTCGAAAAGGGGGGGAGGGTGATTGTGTTGCTTTATTTTATGTACATTTGCAATTTCAACTTCAATTTTGTATGTGCTTTTCGTCTTTTTATTACCTACATGTTTCTACAGCATGCTTTCAGTGTTTTACCCTACTTGAATATTTTTTAAGATGGAGGTTGGTATGTAGTATGACTATACTTTTAAAATCTAATCAATAGTTTCATTTCAACTCAAAGGAAAACGTCATAAATTATATAGTAACTAGAAGGGTCTTAAAGCATTGGCAAGGAATTAATTCCTGATCAACATTGCTCTACGATTATCCTCTAAAAACCTAACTGCCAATTTTATATTAAACTACATAATTTATTCGGAGTTAGAGTTTGTGATCAAATAATCTGCTTTGATAAAAAGTAAATACATTTTTCTACTTGGGAAAACGCATTAATAATATATGCAAATATGCTGTATTCGGTTATATATATATATATATATATATATATATATATATATATATATATATATATATATATATAGCCAGTAGAGTTTAGTTTCCTAGAAGTATATCCAATGAAACAACATGTGTCTACCAAAATAGTGCTCAATGAGTGAACAGAGTAGGTATATTAATTTTATTTATACAAACATTAATGGCTACATATGTGCATACATGTTTCTGTAATCACCCACGTTGGGGGATTACGTCCTCAGGCCAAGAATCACCTTCAAAAGTGACATTTCCACCAAATACATTTTTCTATTTCGTTTATCAAGTTAAAATACAACCTGGGTGGGAGTCAAAATAAACAAAAAACGGTAAAAGGATGAGTGAGGTCTTTGAAGATAATAAACATCTTTTTTTCCCCCCTTCCCCCACCCAACCTAACTTTTGGCTTTTTATGGCATAGGGTACTTGAGAGTTTTTAGTTTTCTTGTCTTAGAGTCTGTAAGTTAATAACCTTAGCTATGGTCAACCAAGTACTGACCGGTGCCTTTTAATCTACCTCCACCCACACATACATGGAACACACACATAATACACACATACACAGACACCGCAAAACACACACATACACACATTAATACATATATTCAAAAGCGAATCCATGCTGAACGCTCTTTGTTTTATTTACTGAAACTAGACAATAATTCTGAAACTAAATAGAAATAAAGTAAAAATTACATTAAGGTAAATAAAACAAAACAAAAACAAAAATAAAAAATAAATAAATAAGAATAAAAATAAATTTAATTAAAACAAATAAACCAACAAAATATGAATAAATATAAAACCCGAAAGTTATCTAAACCTCACATGTACCTATATGCATGTATCAATACACTTATAAATTTCTACATTTATCTACACCCGCGCATATATACACATACACATTACAGACATACAGAGACAAATAATAGTGTTTTTCTTTACTTATGTAGCGTGGTAACCTCTTCGTATATGCAATATTATGCTACCCGACTACAGACGGGTGTATATATATACATATATATATATATATACATATATACATATATATATATATATATACACATACATATACATACACACACACATGCATATACATACATACATATACATCTACACAACATATACATATAAATACACACACCACAGACGTACACACATACATACATATATATACATACCCACACATACATATATATATATAACATATATATAAACAACATTCGGACATCCATACATTTTTGTAATCTATATTGTTACAACAATTCTATACGAGGCAGCCTATTCTAATAGTTCAGAAATATACATGTATATACATACATCTACACACAATAGACACAGAGATACATCCACGTACAAACATACACACAGATATATAGATACAGATATATATATATATAAACATACAAACATACATGCATACATAAAATACACTTATACATACAAACTCACACAAATATAGACATATACATATATACATGCATACATGTACCGTGCCACCAAATGATACATCAAAAAGATAATATTATTGATAGAAGGGACATGGGCCTATATCGTGATGATGGGCTCATAATAGTGAAGAATGCTACAAGTGTTAAATGTGATCAGATTAGGAGAGCAATCCATAGGGACATGAAAAATTTTGGCCTAAAAGTAGAAGTTAATTCTAACTTAAAACAGGTTGATTTCCTTGATGTTACCTTAGATCTTGATTTGAATGCTTATAAGCCATATATGAAGGATAATGCTAATCCTATTTATATACACCCGCAGTCTAACCATCCACCATCCATTATTAAACATATACCGTTATCTATTGAAAGTAGAATAAGTAACAATTCATCTAATGAAGTAACTTTCAATGATTGCAAAGCTATTTATAATACAGCACTTAAAAATAGTGGGTATAAGGACATAGAGATAAAATATAAAGTAAATAACACTAGCACAAATGGATCTAGAAATCGTGGTAGGAAAATTATTTGGTTCACACCCCCCTTTAACATTATGTTGAAAACAAAACTTGGTGCAAAATTTTTACAACTTATTAACAAGCATTTCCCACCAAATAATATATTACATAAAATATTTAATAAAAATACATTAAAATTAAGTTATAGCTGTAGTGATAATTTGGAAAGGATTATAAAAAAGCATAATGGAAGAATTTTAAAGACGACTAATAGAGAAGGGGAGAATACTAGTGCAAACACTGCGGTGAATAAATGTAACTGTAAAAAGCCTGAGGAATGCCCAATAAAAAATGAATGTCTGACCTCATCGCTGGTATACCAAGCAAGGATATTCCCGGTGGAGAACCCAAGGGCCGAAAGATTCTACATAGGGAGTACCCAAATGACTTTCAAAAATAGATTCTATGGTCATACACGCTCGATGAATAATAATCAAACATATGAAAAGGACACGTCCTTATCGTTATATTACTGGAAATTAGTTAGAGAAAATAAAACACCTAGTATAGAATGGAAGATTATTAGGAGGGCCAATACTTGCCACTCATTGAACTCACCATGTCTATTATGCTTATCAGAAAAACTTGAGATAACTAGGTTTAAAGACAGAGAAAAATTATTGAATATTAAACAAGAAACTGCTATATCCTGCAAACATTTCAGAATACACGCACTTAAGGAACTCTACATTAGGAGACTGGAACTGCTATAAGTACAACTAACCCCCATCAAATAACCCCCACCACAAAGAGGATGAGTGAGGTCACAACTATAATCATACCCGTATGGGTTACGTAAGTCACTTAATATTCTACTTCATCGAGCAGTTATGGTATTACTAGCCGAAATAAGTACCTGTATGAAGGTATATTTGAACCAAATGAGTAATAGATCGTTTTGAGTGAAGCTCGTAATAATGTATGCATATGGATATTTTTGGGTGTGTGCATGTATGGATATATGATCTTTATATACCCGGGTAGGAAAAATAATTTATTAATATAAAAAAAAAAAAAAAAAAATGAAGAAATAAATAGATGAAAGAAAGTAAGGAATGAAGGGTGAATGGAAGAAAAGGGAATAAGGGTATTAGAGTGAATAAACAAAGATAAAGGTAAGTACTACAATATATAAGCTTATATACTCGGTTTGTATAACCTAAATACTCTGATTTCTGTCATATGTTATTATATATTATTATTGTATCGTGATACATCTTATGTATATCTGCCTTACCATCGAAAGAATGTTTGTTAAATATGAGGATAACCCTATGAAATTCATGCTGAATTCAATAAAAATTTTTACGTAGTGCCAATTTTTACGGTAAAAACCTACAACTTAGGAAAGTGTAACAACCTGATGGGGCCATGAAACATAACTAGACGTGTGGAATTTGATAGAAAAAGTGAATTTATATAGTAAATGTATTCATGTCTGTTTCTACTTTAGATGTATCATTTGGTGGCACGCTACATGTATGCATGTATATATGTATATGTCTATATTTGTGTGAGTTTGTATGTATAAGTGTATTTTATGTATGCATGTATGTTTGTATGTTTATATATATATATATATCTGTATCTATATATCTGTGTGTATGTTTGTATGTGGATGTATCTCTGTGTCTATTGTGTGTAGATGTATGTATATACATGTATATTTCTGAACTATTAGAATAGGCTGCCTCGTATAGAATTGTTGTAACAATATAGATTACAAAAATGTATGGATGTCCGAATGTTGTTTATATATGTTATATATATATGTATGTGTGGGTATGTATATATATGTATGTATGTGTGTACGTCTGTGGTGTGTGTATTTATATGTATATGTTGTGTAGATGTATATGTATGTATGTATGTATATGCATGTGTGTATGTATATGTATGTGTATATATATATATATATATGTATATATGTATATATATATATATATATATATGTATATATATACACCCGTCTGTAGTCGGGTAGCATAATATTGCATATACGAAGAGGTTACCACGCTACATAAGTAAAGAAAAACACTATTATTTGTCTCTGTATGTCTGTAATGTGTATGTGTATATATGCGCGGGTGTAGATAAATGTAGAAATTTATAAGTGTATTGATACACGCATATAGGTACATGTGAGGTTTAGATAACTTTCGGGTTTTATATTTATTCATATTTTGTTGGTTTATTTGTTTTAATTAAATTTATTTTTATTCTTATTTATTTATTTTTTATTTTTGTTTTTGTTTTGTTTTATTTACCTTAATGTAATTTTTACTTTATTTCTACGTAGTTTCAGAATTATTGTCTAGTTTCAGTAAATAAAACAAAGAGCGTTCAGCATGGATTCGCTTTTGAATATATGTATTAATGTGTGTATGTGTGTGTTTGGCGGTGTCTTTGTATGTGTGTATTATGTGTGTGTTCCATGTATGTGTGGGTGGAGGTAGATTAAAAGGCACCGGTCAGTACTTGGTTGACCATAGCTAAGGTTATTAACTTACAGACTCTAAGACAAGAAAACTAAAAACTCTCAAGTACCCTATGCCATAAAAAGCCAAAAGTTAGGTTGGGTGGGGGAAGGGGGGGAAAAAAAAGATGTTTATTATCTTCAAAGACCTCACTCATCCTTTTACCGTTTTTTGTTTATTTTGACTCCCACCCAGGTTGTATTTTAACTTGATAAACGAAATAGAAAAATGTATTTGGTGGAAATGTCACTTTTGAAGGTGATTCTTGGCCTGAGGACGTAATCCCCCAACGTGGGTGATTACAGAAACATGTATGCACATATGTAGCCATTAATGTTTGTATAAATAAAATTAATATATATATATATATATATATATATATATATATATATATATATATATATATATATATATATTGAGAGAGAGAAGGAGAGAACATGAGAAAAACAAAGAGTGGGGTCGATATTTACACACACATACACACGCACACGTACACACAGACATATATATATATATATATATATATATATATATATATATATATATTAAATAAAAATTACAATTAAATTTACCAAAATGATCCAAGATAGTAAAACTAAAGAATATTGTAAACATTAAAGAATTAATATTTATAAAGTTATCTCAGCCGGATGGAAAAGCTCGATAAAACATGTTTTATTAACTGTTTGATCGTATATATATATATATATATATATATATATATATATATATATATATAACTACTTCATTTACCCACATAAAAGTAATATACTAAAGTATAAGTTTATGCGTACACTTTAAGTATTTACTTCAAAAGTGCTCAATACGTAGTAAGCTATAAATTATATATGGCGATTAAGCTAAACTGAATATTCCACGTTTCATCCACTCTATCCTGAAGAGTCCTAGAGTGGATGAAACGCGGAATATTCAGTGTAGCTTAATCGCCATATATATATATATATATATATATATATATATATATATATATATATATATATAAGGAACCAACAACGTTATGTGTTCATCAACGTTCTGTTTTTATACTTCCACGTGTTGTTTTTTATAAGTTTATTTTTTTAAAGATTTGCTGGAAGTCTTAATGCTTCTATTTACTATCCCTAAATCAGTGTTGATATATGTCCCTCTGTCTGCCAACATTGTAGAAACGTTCTCCAGATTTGTGTATTTTTCTATTATTAGTGTACCACCACATTAATCAGCTGATGATTTATTTATTGTTAAGTATTTCAAACATCTATGGATCTCTTTGCTAATACAGTATATTAGGGTTGCGTAATTGAGATCGAAATAAAACCCTGTGTAATAACTTTTTTAAACTGCGTCTACATGTCTGTAATTACTCAAAATTGTGTTGGTGGTCATATTCAGATGTATTCCAGTTTCGAATGTTGATCCAAAACTGAGGGCTTTAATTTTGATGGTTGAGAGTTCTTTAGTCGTAAGATTTTGTATTAGATCCTGGCGTCCTATAGTTTCTGATTTGCAGTTTGAGATTAAATTTGTAAATTTATTCTCCAGTGTAAGAATATGACGCGTGTTTAATCTATTTCACTGTTTATATTTGTGAAAGATGTGTGCATCGTCGAATGCTTCTCTTGTAGGTCGATGGCTTAATGGAATAAATAAGTAGTTTATTATTTTAGAGAATCTGCTGATGAATGTACATATTTCTTCATATAATCCGTGAAAATGTGGTGTGAATATCTCCATATATAAATTTTGAGTGTAGACCAAAGTACACTGGGTTTACAACAACAGATGTCACATACTAATTTATTATATCTAGATTATTATGTACTATTTCATGTAATTTTTGAACACCATTATACACACCTAGATTTTTTTTCTAGAGAAAATCTTAAATAAAATCCTAGAAGCAACAACCTGATTGTCGCAACCATCTATAGTGGAAATAACAACTATTTCCCCCTCTCGAAAACAAGCCGCAGCAAACACCGGGATTTATTCTGCAATTTGGACAGATATGGGTTTCACCGTTTTTAACTGATTCATAAACTCTTTGAAATACCATAACCTTTCTCTTTTCCATTACAGAAAATATTAACTTCTCCCCAGAATTATTTCTCTCCTTCTGATTAGATGAGCTTTGACCATCCCTAAATTCCGGATAAAAAGTGTGCTAAACGAACGCTACTTCACCAATCAAACATGGCGTCGCTGTGACATTTTCTTCTCCCATATGACTATATTCCCCGTTCGCTCGCTCGCTTCTCCCGCCTATTCCAGCATTTAATTATACAGGGTGACCAAAAAAACGCCTATTCCAGTATTTAATTATACAGGGTGACCAAAAAAAACGACCCTAATTAGACCCCATTTCTTAGTGTTTTGTCCTAATGAAATGGAACTTTGGTCATAACTAGTTTATTTTATTCAAAACATCACATCAATACACTAGTGTCTTTTGTATTTTTTCTCAGTTCTACAGCATATGTTCTATATGGCCTCCATTTTGCTTTTGTTTTTTGGGGGTCACCTGTATTCTTATACAAAAATATTTATGTTTCTTTCTTACGTGATTTACTTACATATACTTTATATTTATTAAACCAGCGCAATCGATTACGTTCGCCGCTAAATTTAACATACATTTACTTTCTCTTTCTATTTCTCTTTCTCTTTCTCTCTCTCTCCTTCCCTCTATCTCTCTGACTTTTCTCTGTCTGTCTCTCTCGCCTCGAAGAAAAAACGCGAAGCATTTTATTTCCTCTCTTTCTCTTTCTCTCTCTCTATCTCTCTCTCTATCTATCTCTATCTCTATTTCTCTTTCTCTCTCTCGTTTCAAAGACAAAACAATAAAGATATATTTTCGATCGATCGCTTGCTTCGTACTTCATGGACTGCATTCTCTCGTTGTATGTATTGTTCCCATTATAAAGATATTAAAATATGTTTTATTTGTTTCGTTTCTGTTATATTCTTTTACAAAAATATTTACGTTTATTTCCCTTGTACCTTACTTACATATACTTTATTAAAACCTGCGCATTTAGAAATTAGGGTCTGCTTTTAGCCAAAATTAGCCATTTTTTACACCGATTATTTTCGCTACTGTTTAAACGTAAATTTCATTACATAGGGAATTGAATTCCATAACATATTTTATTCAAATTTCTTTTCGGAACTGATTTTTGTTTTTGCGCACGCGTTAATTTTTTTTTTTTTGGGGAGGGGGTAAATTTGTACATTAGGTCTACCTCCACAATTTTCTTTTGAATAACTAGTTTTATAAGTTTATGACTACGCTGATTAAGACAAACTCCATCAAATTTTGCCGAGACTAACAGAGGTATACAGATTGTATTATGTACTATTATTCACTCGCTGTCAGGTTTTATTTTTCTACTTCTCACACTACCACTCCCCAATTTTTTTCTTATATTAGCATTTGCAGGTGGGTTCGTTGACAACGATTATCCCGATTAAATTTTGGAGAATGACTTTTTCCCATCCCCCACTCCAAAAAGAGGGTTGTCTTTCTTTACATGAGGATGTTATGGTGTCTATTCCGAACGTCGTTATTAAGATAAAAGGAGGTTGGCGGAGTCTATTCCGAAAGCCGTTCAAACATGACGAGTTTTTTTTTTAGTTTTTTTTACATAAATGTCACCACTTATCAAGGCCGATAGGCCACTCAAGGATAAGGGTTAAAGAGTGTAGAGTAGTCAAAAGGACAATATAGTAATCGATAGCAATGGAAGTTCGGTAAATTTGTTAACTTAAGTGGAACGGCTCATCTGAAATTTGTTCACGTTGGACTTGAAGACAACCATATTATAGAAAGCTGGAAAGCAGGAAAACGGAAGACAATTCCACAGGCGTGCAGTTCTGAGAAAGAAGCTTTGATCATGGAATCTATGTTTAGGTTTAGGTACAGATAAAGAGTGAGGAAAATCATTGATAATGTTTTCAGCTAGTCTAGTGTTTCTTGTGAAAGTTTGGCGAGGCGGGACCATAGATAGTTTTCGATGCATATTCCAAACGCTGGTCTTAGCATGACGATACTCAAAGAAGTGCAGCGAAAAATATCGTAATTGTTTTGTTTTACACGTTAAAAAGACGACATTAAACTGTGGATTTACTTTAATTCTATTGGTGGAAGAGTTAACAAAACGAGGAAGAATTGAACAACAAACGGAAACAGCTATGACTGCCACAATTGATTTCGATCACTCTAAACAGTTTTTTCATTGCATTATTACTCTAACAGACCCTTGTTGTACTTTCATTTATCCACACTGAATTACGCATTCCCTTTCTTGCTTTTTTTTATTCAAAGAATACCTGCAATTTATTGCACCAAAACATCACTAATCGCCAGTGAAAGCCAGATTATTTCATTTGCGGACACGGCCGCGAGTGTCCGCAATTATTCAGGGACGGAAGTGGCTATCAACAACAAACGCTGTTTACTTTTTTGGCGAGGGGCAGCAGACTTCCAGCGGGCAACGCCGATTAACGGGTCCTGCTAGAGCCAAATATTTAAATGTACTGTTAGGAATGATGTTTTTGTATGCATTCAAGTAGTAAAATTCTCCATATTGTTGTGGAAGTTAGCAGCGATTTATACGTTTTGTTCTTTCGCACCTTTTGCTTACAAGTTTGGTGTTCTCATTTTAATATCACGGTGATGTCTAAGAATAAAGACGAAACGTTTATGAACACATAATTTGGTTTGTTTCTTTTTTGTTTCTCTATCTCGTAGTTTTACTTAATCAGTGGCATTTACATATATATCACATTATATATATATATACATATACATATACATATATATATATATATATATATATATATATATATATATATATATATATATATATATATATATATATATTCCTCGGCCCAAATACGAACATTATGTTTATAAACTTTGTCACTCGTGTGAAACTTGGTTTCATCACTAAAAACTAGCCGATCATCGGAATCGTCTTCTTCGAGTTTATCTAGCATTTCAACAAAAAATTCTTGACGTTTTCGCTCATCACCTTACCCCAAGGCCTTACTCCTCTAACACTCTGCTGAGGACTACGCAGGAAGGCTTCACGAACCTGCTCTACTGTCTCCGATGAGGTTGATGACGTCCTGGAGATTAAGAGATGCATAAGCAACCCTTTTCTTGAAATATTTGGTGTCAAGTCCAATTTCGTTTTGTAGTTGGTATGTTCTTTGAAAAATGTGTGACGAAGGCACGCTGAATTGTTTTCGATGACTGAGTCCGAGCGTACTCTAAATCGCAAAATGCCTTTTCTTTTGAAGTGAACAGCATTTCTTAACCTGAAAAGATAGAAATGAAAAACGTTCGACACAAAAACTTGAAACGTTTCTACACAAGCTGTGAAAATTTGATGTAATTCTAACGAGAATTGTCAAAATTATTAGCCTCCGAAATGGGGTCAACCATTTTGAAACACCATATATATATATATATATATATATATATATATATATATATATATATATATATATATATAGCGAGTTAGATATTAATTTATTAAATGATATTTATGCTCTATTATTTATTATTTACTGACGTATAGTATCGCTAGTATTTTCGTTGAATTTTCTTTATATATATTATTTACAATAATAATATATCTGTAGAAGCCTTAATAAGGCGTGGGGTTCTATGGAAACCGGAAGTTATTGGATTCCTATTTCTTTAGAATTGCAGAAACTAATTAAGTCATGGTTGAAGGATTTGTTGAGATTTAAGTTAGCTACGATTAAGGTATTATTTATTATGATTTTTCTTAGATGTGCACACACACATATATGTGTGTGTATATATACACATATATGCATATATATACATATATGTGTGTATGTGTGTGCACATCTAAGTAGGAAGTATATATATATATATATGTGTATATATAAATTAACATATACATATATGTATATAAATATATATATACATATATATATATATATATATATATATATATGTTGCTTGCTAGGCAACAGGAGAGACAACCAAGCAAAATATCTTAAGCAAAATTCATCCCAAGACAGCTAAACCAAAGCTAACTTGCTATGCCACTATACACTGCGTATCAAGTTATTAGCGAGTTTACAGTTTTTTTAATATTTAAAGAGCAAGTTAATAAAAATCCACGGAACTTTGAAAAAGTGATTACAATACTATTCCGCTACTCCATTCAGAAAATAAAAGTATTTAAAGCAGTATTAGCGAACCTATACAAAAGATAAAAATATCGGTTGATTTAAGTGTGTCAACTCATTTGCGAGGTTGAGAAAAAACACAATATACCAATAACTTGTTAATTGCAATAATTTTAAAACATTAAATGAGCTAAAAAATGCTTAGAACACAATTACTACATAGCAATTTCTACGTCGACATAATTAGTAGGGAATATGCGACCCTTTTTATGAATGACTTGTAAAAGACGTTGGTCCACAGAATTAGTCAAATTTCTGATTTCGTCAACATTTATTCCTCGCGATACATCTTGGCGAGCATCCCACAACTAATCTTTTCTCTTAAATTGGCGTCTAATTGCATAGACGCTTCGCTTCATGATATTCCAAACGTTCTCAATTGGGTTTAAATCTGGTGAATTCTCAGGCCACCTCAACTTCCGTCGCCCATAGAACCCCAGTTGTTGCAAATACTCTTTGCTTTTGTTTGTTGCATGCGAGGCAGCATTATTCTACATAAAAAATAATGGTTGTTCTGAACGTCAACCTTTGCTTTTTCAGCCATGGTTAAAACTAATCCTTCAGAAAAGCTATGTAAGCATTTGACATCATTTTAAGCCTTCTGGGACTCTCCACGGGTCAAATAAATACTAAAGTACCTAACCCTAATCCCAGCCGATATCATTATCTCACACCACCTTGTTGGCGCCTTAAACGCTGATGATGATGTTGTCCATCAAGAACCCATCCCTTGCTCCAGTCATCTGGGCTATCAAGAGTAACACGCACTTCATCCGTAAACCAAACTTTGAAAAAATCCCTTTACATGTTGTCCTCTGCCCATTCCGATCGGTTTTGTATGTGATGTTACTTTAATGGAGGTTTTGTCACAGGCTTAACAGACTTTGACACTTCCTTGTAGAGAAGGGCCCAGTTTCAGATGAAGGAATAAATGCTTTTGGCCAATTTTTCGATATTTTTCGTCCAAGATGTCGTGCTTCAAAATGATACCAGTATCGTGAAAATCCGTTGCCTCAGTCGAAAGTTTTGCGAGACATATAAACAAACGCACACAAACACAAACATTTTCGCTTTTATATATATATAGACAAGCGGGGGTACCCGGCGTTTCCCGGGTGAGAAATACAGGGGGGGGTAAACATTTTTTTTATGTAGTTGGATCGAACCCTAAGCCCTGAGGTGAAGTTGGAAAATAAAATGTGAAAAAACGTGACACTTTAACCAATCGGCCAGCAAGACGTTTGAATTTATTTAAGTAGGAAGAGAATTGACAGGCGCCCGCATCTAATGACTCAATGAGGTCAAGTGGAAATTGTAGAGTTAACATTTTCTGCAAGCGTTATGATGACGTAAACAATAGCTAGTCAGTAGTTAACATTTTCTGCGGGACAGTTTTAATGAGGTCAATCGAGTTATTGATCCCACTAAAAACTGTCCCGCAGAAAATGTTAACCACTGACTAGCTATTGTTTACGTCGTCATAACGCTTGCAGAAAATTTTAACTCTACAATTTCTACTTGACCTCATTAAGTCATTAGGTGCGGGCGCCTGTCAATTCTCAGTTTGTTTGTTGTTACCCGACTTTGGGGATAACCAGTCCTCGTTTATTAGGGGAGTGTCCAGACGAAATCAATTGTTTTATATGACGCTAAAAAGCCGATATTGATCGCTTTCCGGAGACCACCGGGAACTGCCGATTCGAATCCAGTTTCGCCTTTTTTATACTGCAAAGCAAAAGATACACGCGACGATCTAAATATCTCGAAAAAATAGCGCGTGAAAGTCGGGCAAATTAAATATACACGCGATCCCCGTTCGTAACGCTTAGATATTATCATTTAGACGTGATATAAAAAGTTTTAAGAAGGAATGAGCGGATGATATGTCCAGCGAAAAAAGCCTTTAACAGACATACACAAAAAGCGAACATACATATATACATATACACATTTTCGCTGTTAGAAGGATTTGATTATTTTAAGTATTCATCCAGTGACCTGATTTTCCTGAGAAGTCCATCATGATATACGCTATCAAAATTCCTTGATATATCTAAGGCTACCGCCCTACCCTATCCTGCTTTATCCAGGGCATGGCTCAGAGATTACAGTTAGGATATCAGATGTAGACCGGGCTTGTCTAAATCCGTATTGTTGTTTGGTCAAAAGTTTATCATCTGTGAGGTGGCGGACTAGGGCTTGGTTGATTATGGACTAAAAAATTTAGGGGGAAACGAGGGGGCTAGTAGGGCGATAATTTAATGGGTCAGTTCTTTTGGCAGTCAAGAAAGGAAGATAAATTGTTGTAACGTTTAGAGAGAACTATAGCAAACTGTCCCGCAGAAAATGTTAACTACTGACTAGCTATTGTTTACGTCGTCATAACGCTTGCAGAAAATGTTAACTCTACAATTTCCACTTTACCTCATTAAGTCATTAGGTGCGGGCGCCTGTCAATTCTCAGTTTGTTTGTTGTTACCCGACTTTGGGGATAACCAGTCCTCGCAGAGCATTGTTTTAATAGCACAGCCTGGATGAGATAAGGTTCACATTATTTTGAGGTGTTTAGGTTTTTGATGATTAAAAATTGCATTTTTGTGACCTTTTTTCACTTGCAGCAAACATCTCTTGCATTCACATCAGATTTTATTTTTCCTGACTGTTGGAATAAGGTTTAATAATTATCCTTTCTTAGATATAATCCTTTTCTAAGTGTTCTGTCCAAATGGATTCAGCCCGTAAGAATAGTCTTGAAAAAAGATGCTGCAACCCCTTTGAAATTCATAAGAAGAAATACAAAAAAACGGTTTAAGGAAAATATCACAAGAATATGCTGATAAGAATAGACTGTTTAAATGGTGAGGTGAAAGTGACATTTTACAACCAAATGAACCCTCTTCATTTGTTATCCATCACATCCAAATATATCAATTTTGAAATATTCTGATATTCTTAGCTCAGTTGATCCAATAACTGAAACAGGAATATCATATAAACTTTCAAAAAAATGAGATGAAAAATGCATCATATATTTTAGAAAGAAAGATTATGAAAGAAAAACCTAAATAAATACTTTAATGTTCATTATTATAAAAATGTCTCAGTAAAACAGATTTTTCATTTCGAAATGTATCCTAATGAACACATGTTCATTTCTTGTGTATATAGTGTAAACTTAAGACTTTTAAAAATGTCAAAGAAAATGTTTACCATCGCCATCAAACGTTGTTTATTCTTTTGATACTATAACCTATTCAAATCTCAACGCACTTTATAGAAATTTTTATCACATCACTTTCTGTATCAAAATCTGTGTTGTTTAAGAAAAGTATGAAAGTCATAAAACAGTTTGACTTCACAAACAGATTTTGCATAAAATTCAACATGTCAAGAATTTTTAAGAACATGCATTTAAAATTTTTTTCATTAAACAAAATTACCAATAAACAAAAGAAATTGCCTTTTAGTAGATCTAGAATATTAATCATCGAGAAAGATTTGCTCACCATTGAGATCACATATGTTGTATCGTATAATTTAATAAAGCTTTAACACCTTTCAAAATTCTTTTTTTTTATTATACATCACTTTTTCCATAACAAAATTCGTGGTGCATAAAAAACCGGTGCTTATGCACTTTTTGAACCACGCTATTTTTCAAATTGTATTTTCAGCTTAATTTAAAGTTTCACGATATGTTTTTTATTATTAAAGTGTTAGGTGAAAGTACACATTAGTTACAAAACATCCTCTTCTCAACATGTTAAGAATGGCTTCCGAAATAACGTTATTATTTCAGCATGGTTCAAAAAGTGCACAAGTACCAAAAAACAAATGAAGAAAATTCAGTTTCATCAACAATTTTTATTTTATTTTACTTTTTGACCATGGTTTTTATGTAAATATTAATCAGCATCAAAATAGCTTTACAAAGATATCAAACTTGACCATATTTGGAAATATCAAAAAGTTTTATATGAAGTCGCGGGTACTAGGTTCCGCCATTTTGAATTTGCCCACTTCTTTAAAACGCTTGTACCGATAGTTCTAGTGAAAAGCCCATTATGAAATTTGGAATGTATACTGTACAAATTTAAAAGACACGTTTTTTTTGATAATTCAGATTAAAAGTTAAGGTCAAGGTAAACCTTTTTTTTGACCCTGGAAAAAATATTCCCAAATAAAATTATAGATCTATCCAAGTACTTTAAAATGATATATGAATGGATTTTGTAGGCACATTATTAACAAAGATATCATCTTATAAAGTTGGTCACTTCTTCATAAAAATTGACATTTTTGTAAAAGGTCAGGGTTATATCTCCGGAACCCCTTGACCTTGAGATATTTAACGAGTGGCATTCAATTCCTTGCATAGAGATCTATAAGTTTAGCAAATCTGAAAAAAAATCCGTGTCGGACATGGTTTGTGCCCCCCCCCCAATTTGTGGATTTGATATGGAATGAGCCTTATATATATTCCAGGTTTTAATCATTTAAAAGTTAAAACCAGTGAGTTTAACGAGACTGTGTATAGTGCTCAATAAAATAAGGAAGATATTAATTTCGCAGCTTTAAATTCACTGTTTCATCCTAAAAAATCATCAGGTAATCATATCCCCCTATTCTATCGAGATAAGTATTTTAATTTTTACTTAAAAACTTGCCTCGATGATAACCAGAGGCAGATAATTTTTTTTAGATCAAAACAGTAAATTTATTGTCCCTACTAAAGGATATTTTGTTAAACTTAATTGAATAAAATGATATATATATCTACATATAATTATACTCTAAATTAGCTAATGTACTCGTCAAAATTCGGTGCTTAATAGTTTTTGATTCCCTTTACTCGTGACAATTGGTAGATACCTCTGAAGTAGAGGCGCGGAAAATGAACCCAAATATTGCTTCGTGGTTCGAATCTTATGACCCGCGGGAATTGCTACCTTACGCTGACGATTGCGTAAGCATAAAACACTAATTGTAAATAATACAAATGTTTATAAATACAGAAATGAATATTCTTTTATTATCAAAAGACATATATGTTTCCTATTTCCTAACAAGTGTCAGTATGGAGGGTTTATTTATAAGGCTGGTCGTCAATTCGAAGGTGGGGTCGAATTTTGCAAGCACTTGCTTCTTAGTTGCTGCTGTCGTGACGATCATAATTTCAAATATTAAAAATATAAAGAAGTTATCTTTTTTGACATACAAGCAATACAAACTAGACAGGATCTAACTTAATGGATGGAACTTGCAAAGTGGTTAAGTTTTAATCTTTAATTTAATCTCTCGTAATCTATCGACGGCGAGAAGGACATATCGAACGAAAGAGAGAGAGAGAGAGAGAGAGGGAGAGAGAGAATCCGAGAAAGAGAGTGAGAAAGAGACTAAGAGACAAACAAGCAGACGAATAGATATCGGACAGACAGATGATATATTTTGCCGGCTCGCATCTCTAACTAGATGCGTGAGTAACTCAGGCTAGGATTAAATCCAAGAATTTCGTTGAAGGTTCGAGTATTTGTTTAATGTGGTATACACAAATGAGTAAGATGAAATCTCGCTTCTAATATAAATAATATTAGCCATTATAGAATGCTGCATTCGTATATACGAAGATATTTGCATTACTTTAAAAGACAGCTGGCGATTTATTTTCTAGTAATACCAATCTAGGCTGGGGGGGTCATAGTCGATTACGCCTGTCAGTGATTGACTACGATTTTCATCTTTTTCTTGGCAAAACGATTTCCACGTTTGGTTATCCGGCCGTTGATTCTTACATTGAACGTATTGGTTCTTAAAATATGATTAGGAGAAGCGCGAGCGAGTGCCTCTGAGCCCTTGGTGTAGCTTCTTTATGGTTTCAAAATCAACAGATGGAATATCTATACCTGGATTGGGCAGAAGACTAACTCCAGAAGTAAACATGGAATAATATCGCTTCCAAGAGCTGCAAGTAAATAGAGACCGAAATTGCAGATTACTCACGCCCGTCTGTTTGCACTGAAAATGCACATTCATTCGATATTCATTGATTTATGACATGTGCTCAATCGGGAAAATAGAACTGCGTGTGTATCTTGTTTCCTTTCCCATTTCCAGATAATGTTTCCTAACAGTCCTTAAAGGTTTTTCTTCTATTTTTGTTTTTATTCTCTGCGTCTTTTTTCGCCTATGTCTTAATGTAAATAATCTCATCTTAGTAATATATATATATATATATATATATATATATATATATATATATATAAAATAAATATACATATATATATATATATATATATATATAGTAATTTATAAAAATATATGGCGATTAAGCTAGACTGAATATTCCGCGTTTCATCAACTCTAGGACTCCTCGGGCTTATGCGCGAATTCTGTGGTTGTTTATCGTAAACGATAAACAACCGCAGAATTCGCGTAGTGTAGCTTAATCGACATATATATTTTATAACTAACTAATTTGTTCTACCTACGTATTGAGCACTTTGCAAGTAAATACTTAAAGTTTACGCATAAATCTATACTTTCGTATATTAATTTTATGTGAGTAAATAAAGTAGTTATATATATACATATATATATATATATATATATATATATACATACATATACATATATATACAGGGTGTCCGTAAAGTTACTATACAGTCTTATTGTTTTATTGTATTAAATTTTAATACAATATCTTACTGTACTGTTAATATATTACAGGGTGTCTGTATAGTAACTTGTAAGACTGTATAGTAACTTTACGGACACCCTGTATATATGTATGTATACACACACACACACATATATATATATTTATATATATATATATATATATATATATATATATATATATGATGAAAATGATGGAAATAGTATTCCGACAAAATAGAGAAGATAAAAAGGAACAAACCGTATTATGTGTTCATCAAGGTTTCGTCTTTATTTCGAGACTTCCTCTGGATGTCTTGAAAATAAAGAAGAAACTTTGATGAACACATAATACGGTTTTTTCCTTTTTATTTCTCTCTCTCTCTCTCTCTCTCTCTCTCTCTATATATATATATATATATATATATATATATATATATATATGCATATTTCAAAAGCGTACGAGTGGTTTCGTAGCGTTGAAATATGCATAACTTGTTTTTTAAATAAATATTTGTATTTTCAGTTCTAATATCCGCGATCGATCACTTTACTTGATATTTTGTATCGCCTCGTGACACGCTATCTATCTATCTATCTATCTATCTATCCACATATATGTGTGTGCCTGTGTGTGTATGTGTGTGTGTGTACTTCTATGCATTTGTTTTTGTGTGTGTGTCTATTGATATTCATATTAAAAAAAAAACTTTTGTTCTCTTTATTGGTATTTATTTGCTTCCCACGAAAGGTAAATATCGCACAAGGTCGTTTAAATGTGTGTGTTTGGAGGAGACCAGCTCCCCTAACACAAAGGTAGAACGAGGGAACTCTGGCAGTATCAAAAATCAGTAATTGTTTCAGTATGGAGGTTTTTCCGTACATTAACAAAGGACCAATTAATTTACGTGAAGCATCTGAACATATACCACACTTTTATCCCGGCCCGAATGCTTAGAACAACAGAAGAAGGCAGGCCTTTCTTCTATTTATTAGTATTTTTTGCTTCCATAAGAAAGTAAAATTTGACAAAAGGTCGTTTTTAATGTGAGGGAAAACCAGCTCCTCCAAAAAGGCAAAAGGGACACTCTAGGGACCAAAATTATAATTATCTCAATATAGAGGATTTCCCCCTTATTGACCTAATACGAATTAACTTCGATCTTGGCCCGAAGGGCAAGAACAACAGAAAAAGCGAGCCTTTTTCTATTTATCGTATTTATTTATCGCTGTACCATTTTCATGTAAATAAGAATAATATTAAATAAGTGAAAATGAGATTAGGATAAGCCTAGAATCGAACCCTGTAGGCAAAGTTTAGAAATCGACTGTTAGAAATTAAGGCTGTTGTTAGTTCTTTTATGAATCTGAATATTAAATATTTCAGTGAAAGAATGAGCAATGCAAATTAAATTATATTGTTTAAAAATAGGTTAGTTTAGAATGGAGGGTTCTGTTGTTTTGTCAAAAGTTTTGGACAAACATATACATAGCCACGTGAAATTAATCACGTTTGAAAAACACACTTCTGACGTAATAAACAAAGGCATTTCTTCATATTATGAGTTCGAAGTTTTGTCAGAGAGAGCTAGTCAGAGAGAGTTGAGAATCAGTCAGTTGGCAGTCAGTTCTCAGTTAATCCCTTAGAGGCGAAGATTAACCATGCAGATAAAAGTGACTTCCTGACGTCATTTGACGGGCGATCCGATAAATAAAGAGGTCATCATCAGGTTTTGTATGTGTTGTCTCATGTCGTCATTCAGCTGAAACAGAAAAGGTAATTGTTATTATCATTATCTATAATAAACGTTGTGTAACCCTTCGAGTATTATGCATCTCCCTTCCTCTGTGTTAAGAACATGTATACATCTCCAGCCAGTATATATATATATATATATATATATATATATATATATATATATATATATATATATATATATATATATATGAAGTTCCAAGCATCCCAGAACTGTATAAATGTCTTCTCTTACTCTCATTACTATCATTATATCCGTTATATGTATTGCCTCAATATGAGTCCCCTGCTATTCAACATTTTAGTTCATGATATTTCAACGGATTATTTTAATGCATAACATTCACCGAAAACATTATGATACCCCAGTCATCTTATAAGAGAATACGAATAAAAAGGCCATACAACTATTTTTCAGGAAGAATACGCAAAAACCTGGAGACCAAACATTTTTTTTGATTTAAACCGCCATTTTTTATCCCTCTATTCAAATACAATAATGTGCAACACTCTACATTAACCAGTAATTCCAATAATACAAACTAACTCATATACTATAAAATAAATATAACAACTACAACGCATTGCCCGGAAAAAAAAATCTAATGCGGTTATTTATACGGTTCTGCGCAATCATCTTCATCGTTGGTGAAATTCATCGTGAATTAAAGTAAAGACTTATAGAGCGTAATCAGATGTAGAAATAAGAATTTTATTTTCTCTTGAATTGGGACAATACATTTTTCTTACTCTAAAGATACGAAATTGTTAAATGCATTACACCTTAACGATGATGTTATTTACTAAATCGTCGCGAAAGTTTCTTCAATCAGCACTCACAAAGTCTAAAACAATAAAGCAAAAGAATGCCTTCTATAATTTATTCCCTTAAATCAACAACCGTACACTCGCGTAAAATCATTTCAGTTTAAAAATCATATAAACTAGATTATACAACCTCCCAAACAAAACTTTGTAAATAATATCGATGATAAAATTAACAATAAATAATAACAAGAATAAAGCAGAAAAATCTATCACACGTGATTATCCTAATGATTATAATTTGCTAAAAAAATATTCTTCGCATCAAAATCGCATCCAATTTTTTTAATACTAAAGACTCTCGTTGTCGTCGACAGAACACTAATACTAGTATACATTTTGCTCATTAGAATTGAGCCAGCTACGGAATATTTTTAGGGGATCAACGAGGCGCAACTTCATGTCGAATACACTTCAGCTGTCACCATTTCCTGCAGCAAGCATGTGCTTGACATGCAGGTTCAGAAAAGCACATTACAGCAGGTTGCCTACACACCATTACCTGGTATGCAATCTTGTCGTCTACCTGTCATGCGAGTTCATTTAGAGTTGCATCTCCCCCATTGAATTAAACGCGCTTCCAGATACCAACTTGAGAATTACTACGATTCTCTGCACGTACCGCGCTAAAAACTATATATCCCTATAAATAATATAGAAAATCGCTTATTATATGTCAGAGCTGCATTAAATATCAATTTTAACAGTTTGCTTCGGAGAAGAAAAAAAAACTCCTCAACATAACAAATGCACAAAGATATACGTGTATTTCTTTTACATCAGTCGCCTGCGAAAGTTTGGAAATAAACCCGAAATATTAGCTAAATAATCACCTTTTAACACAGGATTCTATTTCATGCGACACATTATGAAAAACTTGGAGAAAATAATAAATATAATCTTCTCATGTAAATTTTACGTACAATAATCTCCATTTCCGAACCATTCACCAAACTTTAGGGTTATTTATTAACTTTTTACAGCTAACTAAAAGTCCAACTGAAAAGGTAATAAACTGCACTTATGATGTTTTAAGTTTAGTACCCCTAAAATTAACGTACAAAATGCATACTCCATTGCAAATTTATATAATTACGAGTCATTTCTTTTTCTCCCCTATATGTTTGTCAGAGTTTTCATACGTAATCGCCATTAAACTAGAATCTCATTTTTGTTGCCAGAGGAAACCAACTTATTATTATTATTATTGTTATTATTATTATTATTATTATTATTATTATTATTATTATTATTATTATTATTATTATTATTATTAATATTATTATTATTATTATAATTATTATTATTATTATTATTATTATTATTAATATTATTATTATTATAATTATTATTATTATTATTATTATTATTATTATTATTATTATTATTATTATTATTAGAACAATATAGAAAACTAGGCCAACATGACGGCTACAAATATTTGTGAGGTCTGAAATTAAATACCAGTAGGGCAACAGAAATCAAAAAGAAAATTGAAACAAATATACCTAGAAAAGAACATTCATATAAATTAAATTATATAATATGTACGTTGAATAAACACATAGTCAGTATTAATTATAAAACACTTGGAACTGTTTATAAGTTGGGCCAAAAAAACTTGGACGCCTGGACCAAAAGACCAGAAGATTTATCGCCATCACAATGCACTGCACCTTAAGGATAATGCTGACAGCCGTACATAAAAAGGAGGATGGAGAAATACGAATATTTGGTATAGAAGATTGTGTGTAGCATAGCAAAGTAAATCGTGAGAAAAATCATAGCGCAATATACAGACCAGCTAATCAGATGAGGAACAAATGAACAAGATAAAGAACAGAGAGGCAAGCGAAAAGGGGTGAAAAGAAATGGAGACAGACGTACACAGACAATCAATAAAGATGCCAAATAATGAGACTCAGGAAAACTTGTTTATATGTCTACGTAGACGACTCTAACAGAGCAACTGAAACACTAATAACAGCTGCACAGAATAACGCGATTACAACTAACCATATGAAAGCTAAGATCCACACAACATAAAATATAGAAAATGTTTATTTTGTGGATAAGGAGACGAAACGATAAATCACATTATAACTGAATGTAGCATACTATCTACCCACCCCGCAATTAAATATAATAGCAGACACAACCAGGCGAGGAACGGTATACTGAGAAACAACAAACTGCGTCTCGAACAACTAGACAAATTTTATCGAGTCAAACCGATAGAAGTTTTTGAAAATAGAAAGTAAAAAATGCTATGGAATATGAAGGTAGAAACAGATACAGTCATCCAAGCAAGGAGACTGAATGTGATAATAGTAAGCAAATAAAAAAAAATGCCGAGAGTTGCAGGTTTTTCTGTCCCCAGAATCACAATGTGGATATGTAGGAAACGTAGAAAAAAAGCAAGTATAGAAAGCTCAAAAGTGTATAATTTATAAGGAAAGTAAACATAACACCAATAAGACTAGGAGGCTGAAACCATTCTGAGAAAAAATTCACAAACGAATGATAGAAATTTTAGATCAAGTAAAGGCTGAGAATATCAAATGGATAACAATAATGATAACTGTTGGAATCGTATGGAAAATCTTAGAATACAGAAACCAAGGGGCATAAACTACGAACAATAAATAGTGATTTAAATACTGCCATGAAAATATAACAAAAAAATCAGAACGAATACGATAAAAAAACAAGAAATTTCAAACCGAAAACATCGTGTATACTACGCCTATTTCATAAATTATGATGGGGTCTACATCAGATGACGCCGCACAAAAATGTTGAAAGGAATAAAGGATGGAGATTATCATTAAGGCCTCCACTGGAAAAGTGTGGACAGCAATATGCCTGAAACAAGATTTATGCCAGTGGATACCGGTGTCTATTTCAAGCTAGAAATCAACTGTAAGCGGCTGCTGCGATAATCTAAACTAATCTTCAATAGTTGTCGGCACAAGAGTACTGGAAATTAGGGGAGATTCTTTATTACTCAAACTCCAAAGAATACCTCGTGTGAGTGATGGCTTGGTATGGCCTGTCTGAGAACTCGTAGTGTGTGAATAATAATAATAATAATAATAATAATAATAATAATAATAATAATAATAATAATAATGATAATAATAATAATATCAATAATAATAATAATAATAATATTAATAATAATAATATCAATGATAATAATAATATCAATAATAATAATAATAATAATAATAATAATAATAATAATAATAATAATAATGAATAAAGACCATTGGCCGCTGCCAATGAGAAATCAATAGTAACCAACTGTTGCGATAATGCAAATGCTATCGAAAGAGGTGGAGAGTACTGGAAAATCTGGGGAGACTTGTTGTTATTCAGCTTCCAGGGAACTCCGCAGGCTATATTCAATGAGATCTTTGATGACCTGTGTGAAAGCTCCTTAGAAGTCAACAACAACAACAACAACAACAACAACAATAATAATAATAATAATAATAATAATAATAATAATAATAATAAAGAAGAAGAACCTACTCATTATTATACCCTTAGAATTGGTCGGCCGATTCCTCCTATCCGTGAATTTCAATTTCCTCTTTGTTTAGTGCCTGGTTCGCAGATAGATTCTCAAACCATTTTGAGATTAGAATCTGTGTGGACACAGAGGCTAGGCAATGGTTGCAGGGCGAGGCTGTTCTGCTCGTTTTTTTTTTCTTGCCTGTCTATTTATCTCAACTAGGCGTCTGTTCCATATTGTTTAGTACCGAATATGATGGATAGCACATCAAGTGCTCGTCCTAATCTGCTGTTACCACAGGTGTGAATGACAAAGCCAGTGTTCTTCAGGGTTATTTTTGATTGAACTTTGTATCGTTGTAGAGGGGGCGATATATATTTTTCCTGCGGTTAGCTCTAAGTACGGTGTTTGTCGAGAGAGCCTGCTCTCATCCATTCTTAGGGCGCGACCCAAACATCAGAGCCTGTAACTCATGATAATGGCCTCACCCTGCCGCGGCTTGCTCTCTAAAGCACGGTTGTATTCGTTACATACTCAAACCATTTGATGCCCAATATGTCTCGAACATTTGCTCATGGAATATTTCTAGTTTATTGAGGTCATGTAGGTACACAGTCCAGGTATCATACCAATATAAAATAATAGCGATAACACTCGCGTGGTATAATATGAGTTTAGTTTTTATTGAGAGATTTTTATTTTTAGAGAAGGCGCTTTTTTCGTTTGTTGAATGCGCCGTAGACGAAGACAATTCGATTCTCAATTTTTTCCTCATTTGTAACTTTTTCTTATAAAATACTCTCGAGATATGGAAAATAATCTACTTGCTCAATTTCTGTGAATATTTCTGTTTTGTAACATGGTGTTTGATGCTGGCTTTACTAGCACTTTCTCACTCCTGGACAAGGTTCAAAAGAAAGTCGCCAACCTCAGAGGTTCTGAACTGTTATCTAGACTTCAGCCTCTGTCCCATCAACGAAATCTTGCATCCCTCTGCCTCTTATACGAGTATTTAAATGACGAATGCTCTGACGTACTACAAGCTCTTGTGACCCTCGACGTAGATACTCCGGACAAACCTCACAAGCAGTTTGATCCCACCCCTTCACAGTAGAGATCACTAGGTGTAGGAACGCCTTCTACTCCAATAGTTTCTTCCCCAGAACTGCTAGACTTTGGAACTCCCTTCCGAGATTCTGCTTTCCCAACTGTACTGACATGCAGAATGTGAACAGATATCTTGCTGCTCATCTCCCTTCATAATAGCCCTGCAAATTATGTTCCCGGTAGTTACTCCCTACTTCAAAGTGGCAATGCGCCTTGTTTAGGAAGAAAATTGATTTAAAAAAAAAACAGTGAATGCGAAGCGGTGGTAGGTTGCACTAAATTTTTCGCAAATCAATGGATTCCGTCTTTTAAGTATTAAATGATTGCGTTGTCATCTGCTCATATGTGTATTGTGATGTGTTGGAAGAAAGCTTTGTGATTTTAGTCTGGCAGTTTTGAAGAGTCCTCCATAGTGACGGTACCTGATGCCGCCCCCCCCGGGTTGACTGAGGGAAAATTCGTACAACATAGCAACAAGATATAAGGATAAAAGAGTATGTACACGGACACTTATTATTATTATTATTATTATTATTATTATTATTATTATTACTCGAAGGACTCATTCCTTGGCGTAGCCCGATGAGTAATAAAATGATACTAATTAATTGAACTGCTAATATTTTTCCATTTCCTATTATTTCGTATAAACCTCTTTTTTATGCGTACCTGAAACCTTTTTATGTTTTCCAGTACATTAACCCTGAAAATATTCATTAAAATTTGCATATTATTTCAAGGCAAAGAAAATGTTTCATACTGTCATAAATAAGTGAAATTGTGTTATTTAATATTTTATAAAAGCTATAGTAATTATGACTGTACAAATTTAAGGAACTGTAAAAACATAAATAAAAAAGCAAACAGTACTATCATATGTATTAAAACAGTTTTTACTGAAATAGGTAAAGATATATCAACATCAAATTTCCCATGCAAGGCTAAAAACATTAATCACAAAATGAGAATTACATGATCCGAACAATAATTATAAAACGCGGAAAACATTAGTTTATTTGGGAATTAGGTAATTTTGTTCACAATCAGATGTGAATAATGAACATCGAAAATGAATTTTGAACGAAGTTAAGAAAAGCATGCTCAATACGTAAATTGTACTTTTTATATATTTGACAGAGTACAAAATAGATTTCGCGGCTTAGTGGGGGTGCCCTTTTCTCTTCCCTGCAAACTCTCTCCTACAGAAGAGACGTTGTGAGACTGTCTTTGTTTTATCGTTATTTCCATGGCAAGTGCTCGTCTGAGCTCCAATCTCTGGTTCCCCCTCGCCAATCTTTCACGATAAATACCCGTAAGACTGCTACCACTGTCAAAAATTTTCCCCACTCTTTATCTACGCCAAAACCAAAACGTTGATTTCATAAACAAAGCTTCTTTTTTAGAAGTGCATGCCTGTGCAACGCTCTTCCGTTTGCCTGTTTCTCACCTGACTAAAACTTGGTTATCTTCAAGTCCAACATAAACAAATCTCTGATGATGAACCACCCCTTTAAGTAAGACACTGTATCAAATATCCGATACTAATGATTACTACGATACTCTCCATTGATTACTGTACATGCAATAACCCTTATCACTGAGTGGCTTTCGGGCCTTGATAAATGGTGACTACCATGTAAAAAAAACGTACACATTTATATGTCACTATACATTTGTGATGATGTTTCGGCTAGCCAGTTACCAGTATCTAGTCATCTCCAGGCGATGCTACTGATGCAAATGCAGAGTAAGGACTCTGCTTTCTGTTCACGAATATGTAGCGACATGCAAATACTTATGTAACACAACGAAAAGGTGTAGACATTACTGGTTGTTATGACTCTCGAACCTAACAAAATAGAACAATTGTCAAAATGCGATATTTAGGGCAAGTGATTAGAATAGATGGAAACTATTACAGGTATTATGCTACGGACGTGGAAGTGTATATGAGTAATGGGGGTGTGGGATGGGAAAAAAATACAGACGGGTCCTCGAAATTTTAAATAACTGAGTGTAAATATAATGTTTGAGCCATAAATAGATAGAAAAATAGATAGAATAACACAGGCTTATCTATTTATATACACATACATAAGTATAGACCCTATATCTTTTAAGGCAAGTATATATATATATA
Organism: Euprymna scolopes; assembly: GCF_053919585.1. NCBI lineage: Eukaryota > Metazoa > Mollusca > Cephalopoda > Sepiida > Sepiolidae > Euprymna > Euprymna scolopes. The sequence continues at coordinate 130,810,084 of NC_136487.1, read as the reverse complement.
TATATATATATATATATATATATATATATATATATATACGTATATATGCATGTATAAAGATATATATATATATGCATATATATATATGTATATATATGTGTATATATGTATATATATATGTATATATATATATATATAACCACCTAAAAGAGCAGGTTAATATATGAGGAGATAGTAATCGGATTATATATATATATATATATATATATATATATATATATATATATATATATATATATATATATATTTATATTGTTGGAGACGCTCCTCCATGGGAATAATGGACTATCTCATGACGTCACTTTCTTTGATAACATCACTTCCGGTAATGAGTACCGATCCCCGGCAGTTAGAGATTGGTACACGGCCAAGGAGGTCGTGTGCAAACTCCCAACAGTTGAGGAATGGTATTGCTCAACCTGATTTTTCCTGTAATATATGTGAATATATGTTTGCTTCTAAAAGTCCTGTGTTCCTTTCGTTTCATTACCATTTAACACCTACCACACACACACACCCACACACACACACACACACACACACACACTTACACACACACACACATATATATATATATATATCATAGAAATAATTGTGCAGATTAAAAAAATACTTCAAGCGGTATTAATCGCTGTGGAAGTTACAGCAATAACAATGATCTACTTCAGATTAACAGTTACAAATAAAAAAAAATCCCAGGTCAGATCATGGGATATTGCTTCAATTTCTTCCCATTTCTTTGCTCTTGTCTGGTCTTATTACTTTTCTATTTTTTTTTTCATATGTTAACTCAATGTTGAATATCCTTTTTGATATATATTGTTATATATTTTCTTTAATCACATTAAATCTCTCCGTATGTTTCACACTGTGTGCTAAGCAGCAACATTGTAGCTAGTATATATACATGGTATTTTGGTAATTACTTTCTTTTGAGTATAAGTGTCATAAGTTGAAACCTTATCGAATAAGATAAAACCTATTTATCTGCAATTCTTTTTAGAATAATAAATGGTGTAAATTCTAATTTGCCAAATTGTAACTTCATTCCCATACATGTGTTCTATGTTGATTAGTGACCATTTTGATTTTGGTCAGAATTGTATTGTAAATATTATTATTGATATTTATATTATCTCTTTTAGTTTTGCAAATTCTTTAGTTTTAATCTTGAATTCATAAACTATATGTTTATATGTGCGTGTGTAATACTTTAAAATTAAATTTATCAACTATGTATATATTTGTGTCTTTTGGTGTGTGCTCCTATGTATGCATGTATCTGTATGTGTGTGATTTCATTAATTCATACTTCTGATATAGTTTCATTGAGTTGTTATGGAGATTCCTTTGTGACAGAAAATCGACTAGGGATAAAGGGATCCATTTTTAAAGCCGTCTGGAAACTAACAGAATTCTTTTATCTAGCAACCGTCAGATTAGGGTAGACATCAGTTCTTTCCTGGCTTTGATATGTCGATCTTAACTTACATCGCGCCAGTTTCCCAACCGCCACTAGTCAATTGGCGTCAGCGTGCGGTAGTCTGCTCTTTCTTATTAGACATCGTAAATGTTACATGAGATGGAATCTATATATGCATAAAAGTGAAATTGTTTGTGTGTGTGTCTGTGTGTGTCTGTGTGTGTATATATCCTAACCAAACTACTGTGTCAATTTTCCGTCTACAGACTCGAGATTTCACATAAGGGATATTGAGATTTAGGAACACATTTTAATCGATTTTCAGCCAGTAATTTGGCTGTCAAAAGGTCAAAGTTCAACGATTAAACCTTTTGAAACTCTACCAAACTTCTCCATCAATTTGAAATTTTAGATGTAGGTTACTTAGACATGGATCAAACTTTTTCATTTTATTTAAGTCTAAAACAATAAATGTTTAGTGGTGAAAATTGCGGTCAAATTTAAAAAAATTGACCTCTGCTGTGTCTACCAAACTACTCAGTCAATTCTTAGTCGGAATTTTTGAAATTTTACATGAAGGGTATTCAGATATTCAAGGCGGGGTTTTTAATTTGATTTTGGCCGAGAATTTGGCTGCCAAATGGGTCAAAGTTAAAAAAATTTCACCTTTGTGGTCTCTAGCTAAAGATTCAGCCAATTTGGAGTTTAAACATTTTAAATTTTAAATAAAAGGTATTCAGACATGCAGCAAGCTTTTTAATCTGTTTTGGTGCGACAATTTGGCGACCAAGAGGTCAAAGTTGAGAGAGTTGATCTTTGCAGACTCTATTAAACTCCTCCGACAATTTTTGGGTCTAAACAATTGAAATTTTAGATGTGGGTTACCTGGACATGAGTCAAACATTTTGATATATATATATATATATATATATATATATATATATATATATATATATATATATATATATATATATATTCCCCACTCCTTATCTGTTCCAAAATTAAAGCGTAGATTCCATGAACAAATCTTCTTTCTTAGAAGGGCAAGCCTGTGGAACTCTGTTCCGGTTGCCTGTTTCCCACCTGACTACAACCTGGATATCTTAAAGTCCAATGTGAACAAATTCCTGATGAACCGCCTCCTTAAGTAATCCACTATCAGATCTCCAAAACTAACGTACTGTACACACAATAACCCTTATCCCCGAGTGGCTTCCGGGCCTTGATAAGTGGTGACTACCTTGTAAAATATATATGTATGGACAAAATGTTATGAACTTCACATAGCGCCCGAGCAAAGTCGGGCTTTACTGCTAGTAAATAATAAAAATAATAATAATAATCGGATCGATCCTATTGAAATCTTTTTTTTATTGATGACGACAAGAAAACGAACATCGGATGTAAACGAATAATTCGAAAGCAAGTGAAAATTGGTTTCTATTTTTTAAAGTTATTCCAAAAAACGATTTTTTTTAATATTTGGTTTTTGAATGTTTTTATTTGACGTTTACTATTTGAAACGTATTCGTTTGTATTCTTTTTTTACTCACAGTTGGGATAGTGTAGAAAAATTGGGATCTTTTTCGATATCGGAATCGGTATCGGGATCAGGAAAAAAAACTGAGTTGATTTTTTTTATTCTAAAAATGATTCATAAAACAGAAATGTCACATCCTTTTTCATTGCTGCTATTAGTGATAAATATTTATTTTATGTTATTTTTAATTTTCAATAAAATTGCAATATAAAAGAACGATGTACATCTATTTTTATTGTTTTTAAAATATACATGTTGATCTTCCCATGTCTATCAGCATTGACAAATTTGATAAAAGATTTTCACGGCTCTACACGAGTTCACACTTATTGTAAATCTTTATTCTCTCTCTCTCTCTCTCTCTTTCTCTCCCCCCTCTCTCTCTCTCTCTCACTTTCTTAATGGGTTGTAAAAATAGAAATGTTTGGTAATGGAAAGAGAGATAAAAAAATCTCAAAGGTTAATAACAAAAATGTTTCTTAGTTGTTAATATTTAAAAAAAAATGTCGGTCAGTAAAATTCCCTTTTATTGATAAAACCCAAGACTAAAAGTAAATTTGCCTCCTTACAAAAAGAAACTCATACTTTTTAAAAACATATTTGCAAATATTTATAATGTACTGTTTAAATTCAAAAGTAATTACAAACATGGTCTTAATAATTTTTGTTTCATACTTAAATGTTCTTTAATGTTAAGTAAATTGATTCACTTCTATATAATTAACAAAATAGTAAGGATTTTCCCGCCTTAAAACAAGCATTAAATTCAATGACTAATGCGGGTTTTCAAGTAACGTTCATTCAATCTCATTCAATACCATAAAATTCTATAATATAAAGTTGATGCAAGAGATTTCAGGTGGGATTTTTTATTTTGATTTCAAATGATGTATTTTACAATAAGTTTTCGTTATAATACCTTTACTTTATATATCGTTTTTAAAGAGCGTTTTTCGCCTTATCTAATTGTTTAAATTACAATCGGTTTAAAACAATTATGTCTTATTTTCAGAACATTGAATACAAGATGAAGGTAAATACGAACGATTTTCTTATTTTATACCAAGCTAGTCCAGCAGAGTTGCTGGACCAAACTCTCTATATTCATATATAAGTTGGTATCGCATTCATTATCTCGATTATAACCTAATATACACACATACATACACACACATACACACACACACATATATATATATATATATATATATATATATATATATATATATATATATATATATATATATAAAGTGATAATTGCGTGGATCCAACGAGAGAAAAAATGTATATTTAAAAGAGTGTAGCTATAAAAAATTGTAGGTGTTTTTTAAAAAATATTTTAAAATATTTTTATAACGCGTTTCATGCCTTGTTAAGGCGTTCGAAGAAAGTGTGATCGGGTGTTTTATTTTCAAGAGCTTTGCAGCGTGGAAACAGAGGCAATGCCTCCATTGTTTAATTGTCTTATATGACATTGAGAAGTAATGCTTCCCGATCGAGTCGCTACGTAAGAATTTACCTGGTGCCGGACCACGTTCAGATCGGATCTTGTAAACACACAAATCGTCATAAGATCAGATCGTCAGCTGCCTCCCTCAATAGTACTCTGCAGTGGTTCTTTTTAGAAGAGCGAGAAAGAACGGAAAAATGTTTTTTGAGGACGAAAAACACCCGTCTAGCTGAATCCACTGTGAAAAACTTCCCCCACTCTGTGCCTAAATCAAAACGCGGATTCCATGAACAAAACTTCTTTCTTAGAACTGCACGCCTGTGGAACTCTGTCCCGTCTGCTTGCTTCCCACCGGACTACAACTTGGATGTCTTCAAGCCCAATGTTAAGAAATTCCTAATGAACCGCCCCCCTTAAGTAAACACTTCATCAAATCTCCACACTAACGTAATGTACTTGCAATAACCCTTATCCCTGAGTGGCTTCCGGGCCTTGATAAGTGGTGATCACTGTGTAAAAAAAAAAAGCTCGATATTGTATAAAGAACTGCAATTTACACTTAGCATATGGCGACACTCGACTAAACGCTTGAATGAGGTCGGAGAAGGTGCTATCAATCACGGGGTAACACTGAAATTCTTTTGGTTTGAACTCAAGAAAGATAAGCCGTTGGTGGTTAGATGATACGTCAAGTTAGTCTTCCACAAGTCTTCTTTAAACGTACCTTGAATACAGACATGCCTGTTAAGTCAGAGCATCTTTCTCTTACCAGAAAATCAAGGGCAAAATATGCTAGAATTCATTTAGGTGGGCCGTTAGCTGGACAAATACAGGCAATAGGAAAAGGATAAAAAAACAGACATAATTTTCGCAAGCTTCAATTTTATTGTTTAAGAACAGTTACTTTTAAAACCAAAACTTTATGGACACTTGTTTTTGTTTTGTTTTGTTTTTTTTTTTACTTTACCTCTTACTAATTCTATCCAAACAAGAAACTACGTCCAAATTACACGCCAATGATTTGGACTGGCATATTTGTCAAGCAGAAGGTACACGAAATTGTGGTGTAAAAACATGCAAACCTGTTGATTTGCTGATTTACTTTTACTTCTGCGATGGTTTCGTATTATGTGAACGCCTCTGTCAATCTTTCGATGTCTGGAAACCACGACGACTAATACTGAAAACCAGGTTTACGTCCCGACAGGCAACGTTAAAGTTAGAACTTGCGATGTAGTTATTTCACCGTAAGGAGGTAGAGTAGGGTCGACAATTAACAGCCATGACGCATCGACCGAAATTTCGAATATTGTATTATTTCACCACGACCCTCTACGAGGGATACAGGAAAGATACCCATTTAAGAGACTGTGGTTTAAAAAGCCATGTTCTCTAAAACGGTGCCAAGAAACGCTGAGCGACTCCGTCGAAATTTTTGTACGGACAAATGTTGATCAGCATTTTTTTTTTCCGTTGTCGACTTTAAATCTTTCTAGGGTCGTACGAATCAGATTGAAGTTATTGCGAATTCGTTCCCAATTATTAGCATAGCTCTGTTAAGGTTAACTCTTGGTTTTATCAAAAGTCAAAGGAATTATGAAAGGAATGTGCTTTCGTGACAAAGCATATTAAAATAAATGAAAATATATATTGTTTTATCATGGTTTATTTGACGGAATAGTGTAGTGTCGGTTCTCTTGCTATTCGACCATCTCTCCTTTTTAAAGAGGTGAGAATAATCATCACAGATATCAAATCTTATTTTCATGGGAGCAAAATGTAGTATACATTCTATCGTCATGAGACTCCCGTTTCAGATGTTTTTTTCTCCATATATTTCAGAGGAAAGGCAGAACTGTAACATCTTTCCTGTTTCCAGATGACAATAATATCAGCCATTACCTTTTGGTATCGCGAGATTCTCCCACTGATTTGATCCTCACCTTTAGAGTATGTATTGCAGTAGATGTTATTTTGCCATGGTAATATATTATCAGTCATTCGCCCCCTAATTTTATGTGCAGTCTATATAAGTGATACCACTTCGACAAGCAAGCACCTCATTTGCAGGTAATTGTATGTGGTTCGTTGATTATATTATTATACCCCATGCCTGCCATTTATAAAGATAGTAAAACTTATGCGAATGTAAAAGTTTACTAAATAAAACGCAATAAAACCACACTATTTCAATCCCCATCACTTTTCAATCTCCTTTTTCCGGATGTGAATTAAAAATAAGATTAAACATCTCTCTTACGTCGATACAATAGATTTAATTAAAAAAGCAAGATTGCGTGGGTTTGATATGAAAGCGTATGGATATCAGCCCTTTGTCTTGCTTTGGCAAATATCAAAACATTTTGATTTGATTAAGTTTTATATTATTCAAGGAGATGCCACAAGTTCCATCTGTCGTAAAAGAAACTGCCCATCTGACACTCCTAATAATCATAACAAAAGGGTGATGCAAAGAAAATTAATGTTTAGAATATTCATGCGAATCGTGTTAATTCTTAGAGATATCTTTGATTTTTTTTTATCTGCGAATTGGATAACATAACGCAAAAACGCAATGCTATTCATGTAAACGAAATGCTATTCATGTAAATATCGCGTCGCATTAGAAAACACCAATAAGAATTTTTATCATATTATTTACTTCGAGTCATTCTTTATGTGAATACAACTGTGTAAGCACTGTACGTGTGGTTGTGTACATGAGTAATACTTGTGTTTTCGCGACATACAAATTGTTTCCTTTACTTTAAAGCTTGTATAATTTGAATGCGTTCTACTTTTCTTATATATGCAATAGTTTGGTTGATATAAACGATAATAAAAACTATCATACCCTGTAGAAATTCCAGTTGACAATTTTTATAACACATTATAAATAAAATTAATAAAAGATTAAATAAAACATTAAATAAAACAAATACATTAAATAAAACAAGTGTATAGAATATAATAAATGCAGTACAAGAAACTGTTGTTAGCAAATTATTTTTAAACCTATTAAATCTAAATGAATTGATTTTTAAAAAAAAATTCGTGTTTTTAATGCAAATTTTACACGCTGTTTTACTAAAAATTAAGCACATTGTTTTGTTTTATTTTTTCCGAATATTTGTTTATATCAATTATAAAAGAAATAGATGTCAATTCATTTGCACATGCTTTTAAAATCTTAAAATAATCTATAATATAAAATAATAAGCAACCTACCCTCTCATCTCAAAATGACATTTAAAATTATGCAATATAAGCAGACAATTTTAAACCCATAAACAGTCAGTCATATTTTTTCCCAATATTTCGGAATGGAAATGGTTTTTTATGCTTTTCTCTGATAAAAGTGACTAAAGGGGAGGTAATTCCTTTCTCATTAATTAATGTTTGGGATGAGCATGGTTTCTTTATGACACTGAACGAACAGACAAGTAACTTAATATTTAGATTCTTTAATTAATAAATCGAATAATGACTCCAGGACTTAAAATAATTCTACGGGCGCTATGTCACTGAGAAGTGGTAAAGAGGCAGTGATATGAAGGGGATCTTTCTATTTTTGAGTGCCTCGTTTTTCTGTTTTAATATTTTCTGTAACAACACGTGTGTTTATTAGTTAGGTAACTGCATTATTTGTAAACTTTATGTAACTTCTTTTTTAATGTTTACAAAACACATTTTTATCATTGTCATTGAAAAATGAAAACAAAAGTTGAGTTGCACTTACAAAATGATAAAAAGATATGTTGATATAAGTGTGCATTAACATATCTTGCTAAATTACCCCATTTATTGTTTCATGTATTATATTATCAATAAAAATAATGAAAACACATGAAAAAAGCATGATTATAAAATATGTATATTAGGCACAACAAAAACTGGGGAGGGGGGGCAGGTGAGTACTTTTTGACGAACCGTCTTTTTAAAAATCTACCAACAATCAGATAATTATCCGATCAATACGAAATTTTCAGCGATTATTAAGAGAAGAATGAACTTTATAACAGTGTACTTATTTTTCATAAACAATATTTATATATATTTTTTGCTTACAAAACCCTCCTTGTTTGAGGGGGTACAAATATGCTTAAAATAATCATCTGAAACTGAACGCAACATATTGTGTTGTTGTAAGGGACATAATTATAGATTAAAAAAAATTGTTTGCATACCTTATTTTGGACGTCTGAATATCAGAACTTCGATTGTGTTTAATTATCCCGCTTTTAAAGTTTGAATTGTGAAATTCGGTGAATATGTTAAGTAAAATAATTAATTTAAGTTAAGCAAAAAAAAAATTAATATTTATACGAAAAAAGCCATTTTAAAATCTTTGATAAATAAATAAACATTTTCTTTTAGCGAGCCGAATAATGCACGACCATTATTAAACAGGGTATGCTTTGAAGAATCGATACAAAACAATATTCGATAAATATTGTGCCCTTTGTGTTAAAAATAGCATCATTTTTTCGATCCTGTTTGAAAACGTTTGGCGCCTTTCGACTACGGTGGACCAAACGCGATGAAATATTTTTTTTTATTCTGCTTTAAATTGCCCCCCCTCCATTTTTCGGAGCCTGGCCCCCACACACATACACATTAAAAACCAAACTCATACAAATGGTCACCCATCTGATACTGGCCAGCCTCAGCGTTAATAAAACGTTATTATATCTATATGTAGTATAATGTAACTAGTTTTCCAGTTCCAAATATCAAGTTTTCTCAGTTGGTCGTGTATTACTTTTCAAAAGGTATCCACTACAATATTTTTCTTATTGCGACTAACAAGTCTTCAAAATTATGTTAGTGATGCATATTTACACGTACGCATCAGATGTTTACATTAAAAACGCCAATACCGACTACGTACATCGTCCATACAACAACTGGTTACCTTTGGAAAAGTAATAAATGACCAACTGAGAAAACTTGATGTTAGGAACTTAGAAAAATATCATATTTACTCTCTCTCTCTCTCTCTCTCTCTCTCTCTTTATATATATATATGCTGATGATGAATATATATATATGCCGATGATGATTGAAATGTCTTGTAAGACGAGTGCCACTCCCTCAGACACTTAAAGTCCATGAGCCCAAAAATGACTTCTTTTTTTTTAGACCTACCGGTGAATTCACACGCTCAAGCAGGCATGACACTGAAGACGGCCATTGAGATCAATTATTACATGCTTCCAGAATTTCAAATCTCCACACGTCACAACTTTTCCTTTGCCACAGTACCATTTTTACAGACAAATGCCTGAGGGTGTATCTATACAGAGATGATGTTACAGAGTCTTAGCTTTGTACGATAGCTAAGTCTCTCTCTCTCTCTCGGTTCAAAATGTTGAGATTTAGCAACAAGCAAGAGCAAGATAGCCAGCAACAAGTTAAACTGCAGACCAGCTTAATGCGAGTACTGATCTCCCGCTTTATGTTATTTTATCAGAGATTTGCTTCTCCTATAAAAGTTGCCTTCACCATGGCTTATGGGAGCACTCTCCACCCCAATACACAGACACATACAAACAAACACACACGGTGCTAGTTGGCCGTTGACCCGAAAAAGGGTTCATTTGCACTTTGGTATGTCTTGTTTTAATCCTTCAGGGAGACTAGCCGCCTCCTCACTCAACAAGTCTGTTGGGGGAACCAGTTTAGTTGTCGGTGATTCGACCATGAGGCAGGTAGTACTGGGTTACATGGTACCGGTAGCATATGACATGACTTGACATAAATATATATATATATATATATATATATATACACACTTCTGAAAATTAATTTAAGACCACTTAAAAAGAAACCTTATTTAAGAGTAAAATTTAAACTCATCCGACTAAAGGTTAGCAATACTACAACCTGAAAGATCATGAAAAAAAAAACTATACTCCAAACATTTAATGCAGAATTTTATATTTATATAAAATTAGGCATTTAACACTTGATCAAAATTGTAAGATTAGGAGTATAAATTTTACGAAACTGTACCAAAAGTGTACAAAAACATTCAACAACAAAAGTTAATATTTTTTATTGGTTTTGATAACTTCAAAAGTTGAGGGAGTGGCCATGGTAGAAACACGTGTTTCCATTAAGGGGCGAGGGATGTTGATTCAGCTTCTAAAGATATATTCACAAAGTTAAGTGATCGTTCAATATTCTTTGCCATTTCGATAAACATCTCTTGTTATCTATCCCCAAATATTTTTAACTCGGTTCAAATCCGCCCCAAAAGATGCACCCACCTTTATCACAGAAAGATAAGGTTCGTGTGCAGCTTTAATTGCAGAATTAATTCGTTTGAATAACAATCCATCCTCATAAAAACAATTGTTCTTCATCATCAACGCTTTCTGACGACCCTGCACCACCTGGAACTTCATTGTCTCTATGTAAGAAAAGGCATTCCTTACCTATTACTTAACTATGACGAGTGGACAAATTTTCGGGGGCATGCTTTCGTTAAGTTAGTATCACTGGAAGCCATCAGGACCATCAAGATTAAATTTTTCTCATAAAAAACAGCGGTCCAATGTGTGATATTGAAGCAGGCGATGAAATAGTTTATGCTTTTTATTAGCCATGCCTGTTTGTTATAAATGTTATCTGATGGTTACTGGACTGCAATCAGCATCTGTTACTGCCTTAATTTGATAGAGAAAGTCTCCCGTCTTTCACAACAACCCGTATCATTTTCCTATTCAATGCCGGAGAAATTTTCGGGTTCTACCAGTGGATTTTTTTTTTTTTTTTTTTTTTTTTTACATAGGCATCACACACACTGTTCTGTAGAAAATTGCAACACATATTTTTTGTTTTACATAGGCATCACACACACTGTTCTGTAGAAAATTGCAACACATACTTTTACAGCGATTTACCTTAGCTGAGATCGGCCGCTGTAAGAAACCTTACTTATTGAAATCTAGAATTAAAGCATGCTCAACTTCAGTAAATTTGCTTGCTAGATGCGTGGTAACACATTTACGCAGTGGTTTCTAATCTATAACTAAACTATTAAAAACCAATTTATACCCCTGGTCTTATAATTTGGAGTAATTGCAATATGCGTCATTTTTTTTAAAAAAATAAATTTTGTACATTAAATGTTTGGAATGTAGCTATTTCCGCTATAAACCTTTAAAGTATAGTATTGGGTACCTTAATGCAGAGGAGTTTAAAATAGATCCTTCGAAACAGGTTTCTTTTTAAAGATGTTCAAGTGGTTTAACATTTTGGATAAGGAGTATATATGCGCTGGAACCTAGTAAAAAGCCATTGATTGAGTCTGGATTTTTTCAGAATTTTCAGAATTTGTATAAAAAATATTATTATAAGAAACTTTATTTTTGAGTAAGTTTGTTTAATCCATTACGATTGGAAATGAAAACTGAGTACATTTGAAGTAAATAATTAACTTTTATATCTTTTTATTATAATTTTTTCTATTGTGTGTGTGTGTGTGTGTGATGTGGGTGTGGGTGGGTGTGGGTGGGTGTGTGTGTGTATGTGTGTGACGCGGTTGATCTCAGCCTACCGCCAATCCACCGAGGCAAGTAAGATACCGAAATACAGGTGATGACTCAGCGTATGTTTTAGTGATATGGAAACGCATGTTTCGTGTATGGAAATGCAAAAAAATGCAAAAAGAATTTACTAAACAGCGTTTTATTTACTGAATAGTTTTCCAGTATTCACTGGAAGTTATTATCTCTCTTAGTAATTTCCATTTACTGTGTGTACGCGTGTGTGTGTGGCGTGGTTTATCTCAGTCTACCGGCAACCCACCCATTCAAGTAAGGTACCGAAATGAAGCTTATGACCCAGTGAATGTTTCAGTGATATTTATATCCATGTTTGGTGTATAGAATTGCACAAAAAATGCAAAAAAATAATGATTTACTAAACAACGTTTTATTTACTGGATATTTTTCCGGTAGAAGAACCCAAGTTTGCCCAGCTAGGCAAACTTGGGTTCTTGTATATATAAAATTGTAGACATTTTAGAAGTCGGTTTATGCAAATTGTCAGTCTATTTCTATTTAACAGTTTTAGTTAAGTATTTTTTTCATCCTTATATAGTTCAATTCTCTTTTGTAAATGCAAACATTTTAGAATCGGATTATGCCAGTGCTAAATCTGCGATAGGTTATATTAGGTATTTTGTCCGGGAATTTAAATTGCATGTTTTAATTTTATGCTTCTATTTTTTCTACTCAAAGCTTTTTAAGACTATATGACCATTTCTACGGAAAAGAAAAAAATGCAGACAGAAGAGATCGCGAATTTTCCCGTTTAATTAGAGTCATGAAATATTTTAAAAATAGAAAATCAAAATGAAATAAGCATCAAACACGTATCGAATTTTAGACTGGTCGTGGCTAGTTATTCATGGATAAAGCTTATTTGTGAATGTTTAATAAATTCTATATAACATGAAGATGTGTATTACGTAAATTGGCAGAGCACTTGTTTGCTAATACTATACAGGCTGATGTTCCAAATGGGTATATTATGTTAAAGTAATATCTCTTCTTATATTGTAGAGGGTGAAACGATTATTCAGGTAATTTGATCGTGTAGTAGAGCTGACATCTATTCAATGTAGTTGTTACATGATAAGGGATGTCCCCTTTTCATGTAAGTATAAAATAGAGAATTTAGTTTAAAATGAAAATGAAATAGCAATAGACAAATTCGAACCTCGTAATTTAGTTTTAGAAATAGATTACGTGTGAGAATAAAAAAATGTAAAACAAACATTTGTTTAGAATATAGATAAATATTTCAAGGAAAGAATGTGAACTCTCAAGTTTGTTATGAAATTTTAAATTGAAAGAATGCAGGTTATAAGATAATGTTTTTAACATATTGGATAAATAGGATACGGAATATAGGTTAAAATTTCTTTTGTAGAAATAGGAAAAGTTTTGGACACGTATGTCCAGAACACGTGAAAGAAGGCACATGTTTTAACATGTGTATGACGTCACGGAAAATAGAAAGTTCTAGGAATAGAGAAAAAACTTTAGAGTTAGTCAGTCAGTGAAGAAACTCAGAGAGATCCAGTCGTCTAGGAAGCGAGATGTCACTTCAAGAAAAAAATGCGAAACTTTGAATTCTTGGTGATGGAAACACGACCGGTCGTGACGAAATAAACCATCATGTTTTTTGTAAAGCTCGTCTTGTCCTATGATTCTTACAAAAAGGTAAAGTGAAATTGTATTATATATGTGTGTTATAAAATGTCTTTTCATACACATCACGACTTCTCATATCCACAATGAGAATCTACGTCATGTCTACACAATGTCCGAACTGTCTGAACACTATCCCTTCACTCCAAGAGTTTCTACTTCTACACATTTAAGGAATGAACATTTAAAATATAAGAATCATAACATGAACTAATCCCTACAACAACTTACAACATCTATCTCTCTCTGAGTACATCAACATCCCTCTTAATAAATCTCTCTCACTAAGAAACAGCATCTCTAACTAAGGCTCTCTTTGAATAACACCAATTTTCAACATAGCCGCCTTCAGCTTAAATCACTGCCTCAATACGAGTCCGGAACTGGGAGCATGTTTTTTCTACAACGCCGGCGGGACCTCAGTGAATACTCGGTTGATGGCGGTGATCAGGAGGATTTAATGTTGTGGGAGGTCATGTTGGTGATGTTCTCCACGTATGATCAAGCAAAGTTATTCAACGAGTTCAGGTCAAGGGGGAAGGGGTCAGTGAGAGAAGAGTACAGAGTCGTATCACTCCTTCTGAAGCCAAGTCTAGGTCTCTTTGGATTATGGGCAGCTGTCGAGTCCTGGTGCTACGCCCAGGGTCTACCAGCGGTTACTAGATTGCAGCAGGAACTCACCATTATCTTCATCACATCTAAGTGTTGATTACAAAGATGTGAGGTGGCATGATGTGGCCCTCACTTATAACGACCAAAGACCATAACCGTGGCCGAAAACTTTGTTCTTATCAGCCTGGAAACATCCCTGTTCTTCCTGACATTTCACCGATGTATTTTGAAAGGTCTGACAATGTCCCTGTTGTCGTAACTTGGATCAGTAGTGAGCATGAGTTATACAGCGGCACATCTCCAATCTCGCTCGTTGAACATTGTGTCACTTTCAGACATGATAGACGGCCCTTATCGGTCTTGGCATTTGTACACAACAAGTAGATGGATGTAACAAAAATAAAAGACACCCAGTTTTTTTTTCAAATAGAAATGGAATCATGCCGTCTTTTCCAATGTTTCCTAGAAATAAGTGAACCGATGTAATTCAGCTGCTCCCTCTCTCATTTTGGTTAGAACATAATCTCAGGTCAGAATAACAGATTGAATTACCGAATACCTCAATTCTCATTAATATCTGCGTCTTGGAACAAGTTTACCACAACTGTAAGTAAACTGTAAGTGTATATATATATATATATATATATATATTCGAAACCCGAGCCTCTTGCATGCAAGCCAATCACTCTACCAACTGATATATATATATATATATATATATATATATATATATATATGTATATATATGTATATATATGTATATATATATATATATATATATATATATATATATATATATATATCAGTTGGTAGAGTGATTGGCTTGCATGCAAGAGGCTCGGGTTTCGAATCCTGAGTTCGGATGTGTCTTACTGATGAGCCCAAATGAGGGCGAAACTCGAGTCTTGGACTTCCGTTTCTTTGACTGTCATGGCTCTTGTGGGCTGCGACGTTGTTTGGCTGTGACATTTATTATATACAATCTCTCACATTCTGAAAAATCCTATCATAAGTTGCTCGCTTGGTTAGTATTGCTGGATGGCATCGTCCTTTCGAGTTAAAACTCCTACTTGTGAGACATCAGCTTGGGGTTATTAGCTGGTTGGATGACCGCGTCCCTTGTTGAGACGAAGTAGGTTCATTCACAGTCGGATTTCGGCGCGGTTTGCTTGATCGGTGTTGGTTAATTGGAATTCTTGTGTGCAGGGCGTTTGCTCAGTTGGTAGAGTGCTTGCCTTGCATGCAAGAGGCTCGGGTTTCGAATCCTGAGTTCGGATGTGTCTAACTGATAACCCAAATGAGGGGGAAACTCGAGTCTTGGACTTCCGTTTCTTTGACTGTCATGGCTCTTGTGGGCTGCGACGTTGTTTGGCTGTGGAATGTAATATATATATATATATATATATATATATATATAAATATATGTATGTATGTATATATATATATATATACTTGTGTGAATTAAATGCATCTCGTTTTAACTGAAAACTAACAATATATATATGTTTATATTTATGCATATATGTATGTATATATACGTACATATATCATTATATGATTATATATTTTATACAACTTGATCTGTGTTTCGATTAACTCAGGAAATGTTTATACACATATCGCCTGTTATCTTTATATAGAAGAGCCGTATTTAACGCCAAAAGAGTGAATGTTTGTAATGTTTTCTTCCCTAAAAACGCAAACAAAATCGGAAGCGATAAATATAGTGATGTCAAAGAAAGCCAAAAAGTTGTTTTCCAGTTTCCGAAAGTTAATATGAAATTATTGTTTTCTAGCAGTTTTAATAAATAGCGAGATTTTATCCGTAAATAATGATTCTTTTTGTGCCACGTACATCTAAAGTGAAATAAAATAATACAGCAAGAATATTAATAAGTTATCAATAGTTTGTGGTCGTTCGATTGTCTTTTATAGCAGTTAAGTAGCTTTAATACGTGTTTACCATATATATATATACATATATATATATTAAAAGCGGGAATTAAATTAAATGCATTGGTAAAGCGTAAGTTTAACAACAAGTTTACTTACAGTTGTGGTAAACTTGTTCCAAGACGCAGATATTAATGAGAATTGAGGTATTCGGTAATTCAATCTGTTATTCTGACCTGAGATTATGTTCTAACCAAAATGAGAGAGGGAGCAGCTGAATTACATCGGTTCACTTATTTCTAGGAAATATTGTATTTTAAAAACATACAGAATTCAAATGGAAACAATTAAGCGGTTATTATTTAATGTAAAATCGTAAATAAAAATGGAATACCAGTACGTGTAAACGTGTTAAATAATCAGTTCTTTGATTAAGTTATTTCTTTAATAACGCGGGGTTCGTAAGTATTTTGTGGGTATTTAATTATAAGGAAGTGAATTTGTTTCCTTCCTTCTTTATTGAATTATGAACTCAAGAAAGTAAGTTTATAATTCATAAAGGGAGATTTATATATAATCGTGAAAACACCAAATATTGTCCTTCCCATTATAAGCCGCATTAATGCACAAATTGGAAGAACCAAAGTACAGTTCGGACACTATTTTATTCACACACTTTGGGAGATTACACAGAAAACTTCAGAAAATGTTCAGTATGAAGAACAAAATTAAGATCATCACTTCATCATAAATTCTTCCTCAAAATTACCTGGAAATCAAACTTCCACAAGATCAAAAAACAAATACATTATATCGCCATTATTCTGAAATGTAAAACATAATGTTTGATACCAATATATTCTCTCTCGAATGCTAACATTAAAAATCAAACAAACAAAATATAGGCTAAGAAACAAATACATCAAAGCCTTTTGACAACTCGAAATTTAATAATAAACCCACTGAAATTAATTTCGAAACTTTTTCGAAAAGCACATTCAGTGTTTCATCAGATGCTGCACTAGGTACAGTTAACTTGGAGGATAAAATGAAATCTCATAGGATGAGATAATCTCTCAAGGGAGACTTCCTTCGTATAGAAATTACTCTTGACATATAAACGGCCTTTGATAGGGTATTGCATAAAGGTCAACTTCACAAGATCATCGGCTACGGTATAGCTGGAAATGCTTTCTCAATTGTTAGTCATTTCTCTCTGATAGGTTCATAAAGAGCATTAGTTGATGGGCAGAAATCAAAAGCCCACAATATTAATGCTAGAGTTTCCCAGCGCTCAATTCTGGGGCGAACTTTCTTCCTGATCTATATCAATGATCTTCCAAATCAAATATTAAGATCATTCGCTTACGACAGGCTTCTATTTTAACATTACAAATGCTCTGATCAACATCTGGCATCAATTGAAATTAATGGCTCTCGTCTTGCGGATCCCTCATGTTTTGACAAGCTTTTGTGTTTATACTTATTATTTTTAATATATTTTTAGCGGATTATTCCACTGGAAAATTATTCTACGTAATATATAATCGTTATATCTATCTATCTATCTATCTATCTATCTATCTATCTATATATATATATATATATATATATATATAAATGCAACTTTGTTTCTTTCTGTGTGAGTTCGTTCCTGATAGACTTCGAAACGGCTAAACAGATTTTCCTTAAAATTTACGGAACATTTTCCCATTAGTCTGATAGTTATCCTTGTTAATTTTTTTTTAAATCTCAGAATACCCTCCGATAATTACCGATAATCAATAATCAAAACCGTTGTTTTTATTTGTCTCTTATCGGTAAAGCCATTTCTTCCATGTCGTCGCTTAGCGACAATGATAGAACAACAGGCCGTGATAATTCCACTGTGGGTAAGTTTATAGCATGTTTTATTGTTTTTTTTTATTGTTTTTTATTTTGCATGATGCAGTCTGTAGGTTCAAACTTCGCTCGTAAATTTCATTTTTTTTTTTTTAATTGCAGAGATTTTTATAAGCTTGAAAATTTAACTGTTTTTTGGGGGGTGGGGTATTTTGTATAACCTGGCCTCTTGATTTATAGCTCGTATGTAAATTTCTGAATGTTTTTTTTATTCGTTAACCGGAAATAAGTTTATTTACTATTAATTTGCAATATAGAACTTAAAGGTTACAGTACTTTAATTAAGCTTTATAATTGATTATAGAAAAAAACAAACTCGTAAACTAAGCAAAAGTGATTTCTTCGTCGTAATAAAATATATTTAAATATTACTCAATCCATGTAAACTTATAAAACTTCAAATAAAACTTTTTTAAACTAAGTATTTGACATAAAATGCATATTTTCTTTAGTATTACATCTTCTATATATATAAAAGCCAAACGTCTGTGTGTATGTATGTATGTTTGTTTGTAACGCTAAAACTTTTGAAAGACGGAACCAAACTTGACAAATTTGGTATCATATCGAAGCCCCATCACCCGGATGACAAATATCGAAATTTCACGTCAAACGGACCACTAAAAGTTTGTCAACTGATCAGTTATCTTCGAGGGGGGGCCTCCAAAAAACCTGTCATTATCTATATATATAAAAGACAAATGTTTGTTTGTAACGCTAAAACTTGAGATAAAAGATTCCTCTCCCCTAAGAATAAAACATATGTTCAATATCTGCTTTTGTTTTTTCATTGTTTATACGGTCCCGAGCAACGCCGGGTAGCCCTGCTAGTCTATATATAAAAGCGAAAGTGTATGTTTGTATGTATCTATGTATGTGTGTCTGCTAAAAACATTTGACCGACGGAACAAAAATTCACAAACTTGGTATCATATTAAAGCTCCACACTCAGGACAACAAATATCGAAAAATTAGCTCAAAAGGACCATCAGAAGTGCGTCAACTGATCGATTATCTGCAGGGGGGGGGGAAATGGCATTTTAATGTTAAACATTACATATTTTTAAATCGATTAATAACTGCCCCCCAAAATATGGGCGCCAACTCTTCTCCATAAAGTATACACAGGGCCGTTTATTTTGGGTCAAGTTGTATTTAAAACCCGCTGAGTAATGTCACGTGATCTTAGCGTCAGCAAGCTCTAATGGCAGTCTGAATTTCAAAATTGTTGTTATCGGTGAAGAAATTTTAACCCTTACACAAGCTAAACTATGAACTTCTACGCTATGACAACGTTACCAAAGTTATTAGCATGTTAAAAAAGTTAGATACGATAGTTAAACGAAAAATAACAAGCCAAAAATCTGAAGTAAAAAAACATACGCTTACAAAAAGTATTAACGATCGAAGTTTTTACAAATCAAAAGCAGCCAGACGCCATTTTCTTTTTTAGTAACAGTCTTTAGAGAAAGGAAGACGAGGTAAGAGAGAGAGACGCAAACAGAGAGAGAGAGACGCAAACAGAGAGAGAGAAAGATAGAAAGAACAACGTTAACTTTTTCACCTCAAAATCGACAATTTTCGACAGAGGGGGGGGTCAACAACGTATGCGTCAGATGACGTCATGACGTCGTGACCTGATTTACTTTAAATAGTTGAAAAACCGAACAAACTTCAGATGCGTCGGTTTACCCCAGATAGTTAAGGCCTTGGTTCATTATCTAAACGTTTTGGGTTCGAATCGTGATGTGAAATGTTTTTTTTTCGATTTTTTAAATTTAAATATTGAACCCTGTATTATTTAAGCCATTTTTCACGGAACGTTCGTTTTCCTGTTTTTTTTTTGTTTTTTTTTTACTTCGCTTATTCTTAGCGACAACCAAAAATACCCGGGTACCCACCGATTTTTTAAATTTTAATATCGAAACAGGCTTATTTAAGCCATTTTTCACGTGTTCGTTTTCTGTTTTCATCGTTCGTTTGCCTTACGTTAGTTTTTGTTGTGTTTTTTTCGATGTTGTGCTTATCACCCGCCCCCGCTTAATTAAAACGTTGTTTCCTTTCTTACTTCGCTTATAACAATGCTTACATCGTCGTCGTCGTCGTAACGCTCGACGACTTTCAAACATCTTTCACTTATTCGCTTATAACAATGCTTCATTCTGGCTGGCCGATTTTATTTTCAAACTTCGCCTCAGGGCTTCGGCTTCGATCGTACCCCCCCCGTTTCTTTTTTATTTAACACCACACACACACACCTAAAAACACCCGGGCAACGCCGGGTACCCATCGCTAGTGTTTTTATATTTCAAAAAGTCCTTAAATTAAAAACGTCTCCCCTCTTTTAGATTCTCTCCTTACGGCTACTCTCACTTTTTAACACCTCTCTCCACCTGGGCTGAACTGTTGTTTTGATCCCCTTCGGTGCCGCCCCCGATAGTATTTATACATATATATGTATGTATATATATATATATATATATATATATATATATACATTATCATATATTATATATGTATGTATATATTATATCTATTATTATATATTATATATATTATATGTATATTATATATATATATACATTCTCATATATATACATTCTCATATATTATATATATGTATGTATATATTATATATATGTATGTATATGTTATATCTATTGTTATATATTATATATATTATATGTATATATATATATATATATATATATATATATATATATATATATATTAAGGAATAAGCACAGAGAAGCATTTTAATTTAATTCAATCTCAAAACTGAATCCATCCCTGATATATTAGATCTCAGATATCACTTAATGGGCGTGTCTCTGAAGTTAATAATGATTTTCTTTCGAAATAATCTAATAAAATTTTAGAATCATCCTTTCCGTGCCACCTGCGCTGTTCACATATTTTAGACAAGTTTAATGCAGCGGAGAAAATAGAAATAAATTTGTCTTAATAGGAAGACAATTAATCAAAATTGCAAATTCAAATATTGATAAGCTAAGAGAGCAATATGCCATTTTTTAAATGGTGAACTTACAAAGTTCCGAATCTAATTAATAAATCCAAACATTTAGAGAATTATTTTTTTTTGCTAAAATATTCGTTTTCTAAATTGATACATTGTTTTTTTTTAATATTTCTCTAACAATTTAATTTTTTTAGTAATATCATAGAATTCGTTATCCAGAATTGTCTGATCTCTTTGTTGCTTCCTTTGTGCCAACTCGTTTGAATTCTATGACTAATGGTCTTCATTCCTTCGTCGGGTTAATACTTTATTGCAAACAATCCCCTATTCTACTTGTTTTTTCCAAGAATTCAACCTTCTGGAACTCTCTTCTTGTTCACTGTTTTCTTTCTATAGCCTAAGTGTTTTCAAGACTACGGTCAATAGTTATCTTGTATTTTTGTAATATAAATATTTCACTACTGTTATGTACTTACATCCAGTGCCTCAAGTTTTGTTGGGAGCGATGTCCCAAAAAAAAATCATCCTTTTTTCAGAATGTCAAATTTTCTTAGCTCTGTATATTATGTCTTCATTGGAGTAATCTGAATTTCTGGCGTAGTATATTAAATTTGGAAAATAATCCGTAGTCATTACAGGTGAGATCTAGAGAAAAAGGTGGGTAGGATAGCACACTATTTTGTTTGTTGATCAGCTTCCACTAATATAGCATCGGTAGGTTCTACCAGAAATTACTGCATGGTTCAGACTTTATCCAAAAAGTGACAGTACAGCAGCCCTAGTACATTGCACCTGGTGATAGGGCAACCTCCTTGGGAGTTACACAAAGGTTCGAGTCCACTCAAGCGGATAATATCAGCCCAGTTAAAACGTTGATGTTCAGCGCCCTTATTAGCGCCGTTGCAACGGAAGTTGACATAGAGATATAAAGAAAGAATGACTCCAACTACGGTTCATACAAAACTTCTGACTAGCAGAGTAGTATCCCCCTTTGTTCGTTTGATACAAAACAGGGGAAGCCTGAGTTAAATGTCTGTGGCAAAAGTAGTCACAGATACTTTTTCTACTTTCGATTATTTGCAGACAGGACAAAATAAAAGTAAATATTATACTTAAAGGTTTGAAGCATATTTGTATGAAAAGTGTAGAAAATACCTTCTCAAACAGTAATACTATTTCATGGCCGGAAATTTGGGGTATGCATAAAGCATAGCTTTTTGCTTACTCGTCGTCATATATATATTTTGGAAATTTGATTGGAGATATGTGTTCCCTTTACGTTTGCTTGCGCGTAATTGACGAGCCAAGTTAGAGAGGAGGCCCTGAGCCTGCTTGTGCTGCGTAAAGGAATTCAACTATATGTTGATATTGAGCAATTTTTCTTATTATTCAATGAGGTATTATGCTTTTGTTACGATCAGCAAGAGAACGCATGCAGCTAAATTTTAATAATACTTAATAATATTTCATAAATTACCAATAACTAATAGCAATTACAATCATATTAAATAACATTAATCATCAATATAATTCTGATAAAACAAGCGTGTCAACGTCGTGTTTTTAATGAAGATCTAGGGCAAGAATAGAGTGATCAGGTGATGTGTTTTCGTAAAATTGGACCGGATCTTTTTTTAGTCCCTAAACAGGACTACAGTTTTTCTCAAGGAGACTTTTAACTATAGATTAGATTTATTGTATAAATATATACAGTTTTCATATCTGAAGACACGAATGTTTCATGCTTATAAAATCATCAAACAGAATGTTATAATTATTGATTGTCGAGAAATTCGAGCCCAGTCTACAAAGTCACAAATATAAATATATATATATATATATGTGTGTGTATGTGTGTATATTCGTATATATATATACATATATATATATATACATATATATACATATATACACACACGTGCACACAAATACACACACACACATATGTATATATATATTATATATTTGCATATATGGGAAGAATATGCTTATTGAATTATATATCTTCCTTTAACTAAACCAATCCCTTTTATTTATGAAGGCCCATGTGTGTTAAATATAACTACAGAGTATATAAATAACAAAAAAGTTCAAAATTCCATGACATTAATCATCTTACCGTTAATTTCTTTCAGCACGTTAAAATATTCATTTCTTGGCAGCACCTTCTCAAACAGTAATACTGTTTCGTAATGCAGAGACAGTCACATAATTATTGTCAATTTTTAAAAATATTTTCCGCTCGGACTCCTGACTCCTCAGAAAAATAACTTTAAAAAGAAAAATAATAATGTGGGTATAATTGATTAAATCCTAAAGAATCTTAAGATTATATATATATATATATATATATATATATATATATATATATATATAGAGAGAGAGAGAGAGAGAGAGAGAGAGAGAGAGAAGGAGAGAGATGGGTATTTAATAAGTACTATTTCTCTGTATCACCGCTTTTCATGCTATTAGAAATGTACATTTTTCACGACAAGATTCGAAACTTGACTGCTTTAATAGCATTCAAAATTTTACTTATTTATCGCATACTTTTCACGTGTTATTCGAACACATCTCAAAATATTGAATCCCTATGTTTGGTCAATGATTTGCTTGGCAACATTTTAATATCCGCCCATATATCTTGTTTATTAATTCGTTTCTCTTCGAGAATGATCTTCTCGCCAAATCCCTCATTTTTGGCTTTATTGTATGCACAGGTTTTTATTTGATTTTACTTCCTCTGTCAACCCCCCCGTCATCAAATCAACAAATAAACACATATTTTACACAACTGACAGCCAAACTTGTTTTCATTCACCAAGCTGAGCGATACACACTCGTTTCCACAAAAGTTACTACATATCGATTCTTTTCTTATATTTTAACACCAATAAATTTTACACACGTAAATACATACGTAAGTCGATTTCTCTTGCGATTATAATCATTATAATTAAAGTGTCTAAAAGATGGGGTGAATAAATTACGAAACTTGATAATCAATAAGTGCAAGGAATGCTGGACTGTGCATCCAAAAGTTTATAAAAAGATCTTGTCCATCGCTCATTGCGTGGATCAGTCAGGGAGAAATTTTAAATAGCATTTTATCTTTAGATAACCGAAGTTAAGCAAAGTTTAGTTTGGCCAGTACTAGATGGGTTAACATTTGGTAATACCAGCGCTTTATGTCGGAGCACATCGACACTTCCCTGCAAGAACAAAAAAACCAAACGCCATCATTTCCCTTTGGCGTGATATACACGCGACCGCGGACCGCGTGTAACTTTGGTTTCCCCTAGATACTTCCTATTTAGTAATATCTAGTTTAACTCGCATAGATTCTTCTTTTATTTATTTATTTTTTTTTTTGCCTCAGACTGAGAGAAAGTACGACACAAAGTCTGTTTTACAAATGCGGCGTTCCTTAAAAAGCTGTGGATTTCGGAATTGTCACAATTTCACCTACGGTTACCAGCGTCTGATGAATCAAGGAGCGTTTTCATTTCTACCTCTCGCGGATTTTTTCCCACGAAGGTTTATTATATGCAAAATAACTGGAATATTATGGAATAAAGAAAAATTATTGGGACAAGATCACAGTGTAGTATATGTTCTGATGCTACACTACACCTTCTTCTTTCCCCGGTCAGAAGAAGAGAAAACCTTCATGACTTAGACAATTTTTGTTGTTGTTCTTATCAGAGGGCCGCTTCATGAAAAGCTGGATTTTTCACACATTAAAAATTGACCTTTTGTCTAACTCAGCCCTCGTGCGGAGGCTAGTAAATAAGAAAACAACAATAACATGTATAAAAAGACAGTATTGCTTCTAACCCTCAACCACGGAAACGATGCCAGCAACTAATCTGTCCGATCTCTATTTAAATAAACAGCCGTCCGCAAATTGTAAAATGCTCAAACGTTTGTTTGTAAACAACCCGCGAGCTTCGCATTTTTTCAGCCGAATTAAGTAGCGAGTGAGATTATTTACGACAATGCTCAACCCAAAGAGGGGGGGGGTTAAATATATTTGTAGTTATCGACACACAGTCTTGTTTCGTTGAATCACAACTCATCAGTGCCACTAGACTAGCACCTCTCCCAAGCCGAGGATCGAACTTGGAACCGTCGTGTTGACAGTCGGCAGTTGTAAAAGTCAATATACAGATTCTTGTTGCGTGTGTCAGCAGTTGTGAAAAGACAATTTGCGCTCACCGGACATGTCATCCGTTATAGTGAAACTGCAGGAAGACTCCCCTAATGTGGTATCCGAATAAAGAGCTCGTCGTCTGTATATAACATAGAACAAAAATTTTATTAAAAAAAGGAGGTATCTCGGTCATTTTGATCATAAAACAACTTTAAATAATGAAGTTGTTATAGTATGGTACCAATGTGTTACAATTTTGACTACATTTTTATAATTATGCCATGTTTAAAACACAAAAACAAAACAATAGAAAAACGAAAATAAATTATCTTATTTCTGTTTGGCTGGATATTTTGCAGTGGTAGAAGCAATACTGTCTTTTTATACATGTTATTGTTGTTTTCTTATTTACTTACCTCCGCACGAGGGCTGAGTTAGACAAAAGGTCAATACGTGAAAAATCCAGCTTGTCATGAAGCGGCACTCTGATAGGAACAACAATAAAAATTGTCTTAGTCATGAAGGTTCTCTCTCTCTCTCTCTCTCTCTCTCTCTCTGTATATATATATATATATATATATATATATATATATATATATATGACTACTTTATTTAATCACACAGATTTATATACGAAGATATATTTTTGGCATATGTTTGTGTGGATGTGATTATAGACTGAACAGCAGGAAAATTTAGGGAGCGAAACAGAAAACAAAGACGAGAATAACATAGCTGGCTAATATGTTACTTAAAAAGAAATGAATTTTAAAGGATCGAGGCACGGATTTTATTTTATTCAATAACCGCACCAGCGACATACACTGCAGAACACTTTACAAATTGACTGCACGCCTTTCGAAATAATAGACAAACAGAGAAGGGGAAAGGAGAAGATAGGTTTATACAGATTTTCCAATTTCTCCAATTTTCAAATCATCCAAGTTTCTTTTTTTTTATTTTAGTTTTACTGACAAAATGTTGGGGCTTCTATAGTCTATATGTTTGTTACCGATTGCAATGATCAAATTATAACGTTATATATTAGTGTTACGCGGTGGTTGTTATTATTAGAAGAAATTACTAAATATTCGTATATGATTCGTTGTTCTTATTTAGTGTTCTTGTTTGTATTAGAAAGTCTGGAGTGATAGACAGTCTTAGGAGAAGTTAGAGTCTTCGGAGTGTTCATGTTGTAAGAGATGGAGACATTAACAAGTATATATAAAGAGACAGACAGTTGTAAATTTTTATAAACACAAAGTTCATATTAATACATTTTGAGAGGCGATTTGATATATAGACAGATAGACCGAGAGATTGGCATTTATGCTTTTGACATTTCTGTATGAAATGGGAGTGTTTATATAACATTTATAGTTTGACACATATACTTTCTAACGCATAATTTTTTTAGATGATGATTTTATCAAAGGTTCTTATAACATAAATGGGCAATACCTTTTCTGTTGAATTACAACACGAAGACGCATATTATGAAAAACATGATGATCATTTATTTCTTCCATATGACCGGTCAATGGCTTTGCATCCAGGAATTCAAAATTTCTTTACATCTTCTTCTGTTAAACCCCTCTCGCTTCCAGACGGTGCCAAGGTTCGTTCTGAACCTCTCTGCTTCCCTGGTCGGACTGAACTAACCCCCTGATTCCTCGACTCCCCGACCTAACTTCGAACTATTTCCTATATTGAGAAATCACCTATGTCCGTTCAATTTAACTATAAGTCACCTGTCATCAACATGCGCGATTTGTACGTTTTTGAAACCGTTTCTGACGACCAGGAAATTTCCCATTCTACTTGTTGTTTTACAATGGATTTTAACCTACTTTTCTAATTCTATAACCCATATTTTAGTATGCATTCTTTCTAACAATGTGCATAGTTCCCAGCCACATTTGTATTTATAAAATATTTTAACAGAATCAACAATTTATTGGACATTCAATTTAAAACCTATTGTTCTTTAAAACTTATCTACAGGGTTCGATTCCCGTTTTATCTGATTTTATTTTCATTTAACTAATTTTCTTTATTTTTACTTCCGTAAAAAGGGGACGCACCTTTACATGTAACATAAGGACCATACGCCAGTAGGTAACATCCGAGTTACTTATTTTTATTTTTTGGCGAGCGTCATATTTGTACTTATTAGGATAAGTAGTTTGTAACGGAAATCTACCGATAGAAAAGATGGGGGCTGAAGCTGGGTTATTGTTAAATCTCCATCAACAAGTGTTGAACAATATTACGTTATGACAAAACAGAGAGGGCCTGAAGAGGTTTACTGGTTAAATCTTTTTCACACCGACAGGCACACATGCATACATGTACTGCTTTTATTAATTTATATAAATTAAACTTTTACAAAATTTAATCCATACGATCAATAACTAAAATTCAACTTTTGCTGTCATTCCAGGTAAATTAGATTAACCAGGATGCGCCATTTTTCACTGAGACTAAAATAAAATAAAAAAAAGAAATATTGATGATGGAAAAATGGGAAAACTTGGCAAATATGTATCAACGTCCGCTCTCCTTCCCATTATTTCTGTTGGTCGATGAATTTGAAAGGCGTGAAATCAATTTGCAAAGTTTTATGCGGGGTAGGTCTCGGGTGCAGTTATTGAATAAAAATAAATCTGTCCCTCGATCATTTAAAATTTCTTCTTTTTTTTAAGTAACTTAATAGCCACCTATGTTATTTCTGCATTTATTTTCTGTTTCTCTGCCAAAGTTGCCCTGCTGTGTAATCTACAATCACACAGGCACACACACACACGCACACACACACACGCACACACACACACACACGCGTATACACAATCATTTTTATTTTTTTCCTGCGCAAGAAAACTTTGGAAAAGAATATATATATATATATATATATATATATATATATATATATATATATATATATAAGGTCTTTTAGTGGGAAGGTGCAACAAAATACAATTTAAAAAAGTACTTCTTGGCGAAACTTTTGACATTATCTTGCAACTTTCTTCAAATGCCATTTTCTACAGTTCCAAAATCGACATAGCCTAGTATACATATACATACACACACACATATATACATTTATATATATATATATATATATATTAATTTTAAATTATTGTATGAAGATTGAATAATATACACACACATATATATACATACTTATATAATTTGTAATTATATTATTTATTTCAAATTTAATCAAATTTATTAAAAATGTTTTCGTAGTCACGCACTTATATTACCGTGTTGGAATAAAAACATTATCATTTAGACAGCCATATAACATCGGATTTTACTGTAAAACTTTTAGAAATGGCATGGAAACATAAGTGCATAGGCACTAATTTTTAAAATCAATTTTATTTTAATTATTTCTGTAATTTAATTTCTGTGTGTATTGTTTTGATATTTTATTCGAATGTCCAGAAAATATACGATTTCAACTGGCAGTAAAAATGTAATGAACTCTTCCGGTCTTGCTTCACCATTAAATAAAACAGAGCTTTCATTTTACCGACAATTTATTTAATATAGTTACTATTTAATAAATATTTATCCTCATTTTTCAATTTTTTCTATATCCAAAGTAATATCAGAGGAGGTCATGAATATTTGGAAAGCGGTTAATCCATGTTTTCCTCTTTCAAGGGTAAATGACTATTTTAAAAAAGGTGACTATATTATGTTTCAAGAAGGCCAAAAAAATGAACGGAAACTCTCTTCCCGCTTCCAAAAAGAAATTCCGCATAGAAAAAAAACTGGATTAATTATTTAATATTTTATCCTGTTCTTGCAATGTGCCAATTTTAAGTTGTGACGAATATCGTGTAAAATGCAAGAAAGAAAATTGCCAGATTGAGCACATTATTTGCACCTGTCCTCTTTAACAAAATATAAGATTTTTTTTCCAATAGTTTTGTGAGCTAATCTAATATCCAATTTCCATACTTTAATGCAAACTAATTTCTATCTTAATCTGTTTAGATGTACTATAAGTCAAATCTGATTTGTCAGGTTCCATTTCTATGAAAAGAAAGACCACTTATCAAAGCTCAGAGGTGTCTTTCTTCCTTATCTTTATCAAGGACCTCACAGACCATATTCTTCGATCATTTGTCGACATCTATGCAGACATTACTATAATCTATGACACAACTAAAAAAAGCTGACAATGATCAGACGATTTTTGATCCTCTCTCTTCTCTGACCTTAAACATGTGCTGCAATGGGCTAAGAATGGCTTGTCAGCTTAAATACATCCTAACCAAAACTGCTATATGTTCACAACAGCGCTTATATTCTCAGTTTACACTAATTTAAATGAACGTCTATTTCCCTGAAATAGAACTCCGTTTTGACAAACTTTACACTGAATCTGAATTGAAAGATCTACATAAGATCCATAGAAAGTACTACACTTGTGCCGCGATCCTCTATCATTACAAAAAACATGTACGTTTTAAGAAGTATTACTGTTGAAAGAGTGCAAAACACCTACTTATTACTTTAAAATACAGCTGCCCCAAGTGGGGGCCTTCAAGGTAAAAAAAATGAAAATGGGGGGAGCAGCTTTTCAATCTGAAGATTATTTATGTTTTGTTTAATTAATTAATATAATTTTTTTATAAAATAAAAAGACATCTCTGATTTAAAATATACATTTTTTTTTGATATTCACACGAATATTCAAGAAGAACCTTGCAAAAACGAAGAATTTTCTAGTATATTTTTGTCTACGACTTTGATACAAAAACGCTAAAAAGCACTCAAGCATTTGATCTAATTTTTTGCATGAGTACTTAATAAGTCTAGACACAACTTTCGGTAAGTGCCATTTTTTAATATTCTGAGAAAAGTGAAAAATCAACGCACTCTAATATATATATATATATATATATATATATATATATATATATATATATATATATATATACATATATCAATAGGTTTGGAAGATATATATATATATATATATATATATATATATATATATATATATATATATATATATATGGCACTTACTACATACTTAGCGATCCAGCAATCTCGAAGTAAATACTAAAATATTTACATAAATAGTATAGATGCACGAAGTAATATACGAAACGCATTAAATAAATTTCCAGGCTTTCTACGAATGAGGAAATTTAGTGATAGTACACATATTAAATGCTAGTCACCTTCGAAGTAATTTCCTTCGGCTGCAATACTCTTGTTATATCGTTCCAACAACTTTCGACGGCACCATGGGAGTTATCCTCTGTGAGCCTGTCAATGACCCTCGTCACAGCTTCTTTCATCTCCTCTATTGTCTTATAGCTACAGCCTCTAAAGTTTCCCTTAAGCTCAGGAGCAAGTTCTTGTCTATTGGGAGGGTTAGGAAGAGTCTTTATGCTTATCTTGACCAAATAGTATGTGAACATGTATAAAAGAAAACACTGTCGTATAACAAATACAACATCTTGTTTAGTAAGTAATTAGTTCCATCATATAGAATGAGCGGCCATATTGTTTAAGTTTTTAAGTGTTCGTTACGTTTGAAAATGTGGGTATTTCAGCATAATACAATTATATGTTCTCAACCACAATATTTCCAAAAGAAAACATGAATAACAGGAAATATTACGTATGTTTTAACCCCCCCAGATATTATGAACATAGGAGTACGTTGAAAAACAAGAAAAACAGAATGGAAACAGCACTAACAAACCGATATTGGGACCTCAAAGAAAGTGGACGTTCGTCGATAGTCGAAATGGAAAATAGTAAGACAAGCAAGTACATGTATGGACCGAGACGATCCATGTACAGTATGCGTAAATGAAAAATTCGCTATCCTATTCTTTTAAGATTCCGAACATCTATTAAACTCTGGGAAAGAAATAGCGAACAACTGTCAAAAAGATACAAGGAAGGATAGATATATAAAAACATTTTTAAATTGACAATAACAATAGAAAATAAATAAATGAAATAAAAATAAAATAAAATAAACATACATATTCATAAATAAATATACATTAATTCATATATATATATATATATATATATATATATCCGCAATTTAGACTAGAGCACAAGATAACATATCTAACTACACCTAGACTGAAAGTAGGGCAGTTTACTACCACAAAAGGATATCTACCTTTCCCATAAAACACACACAGTGTAGCGATGAACCGGAGGTCAACTGTGCCTTTGTCCTGTAAGTACTCGCCCATTGGTTGATTAGGATAAGGGCGGTGGCATCTAGAAAACTGATTGTCTAACTAGAAAATTTAATAGCATGTGTGTGTATATAGATGCGCGATAAACACAACTTTTCGCAGAAGCCTGACGAATTCTCACGAGAATAAAATGCGGAGTATTCTGAGTAGCTTATTGTCACATATATTTTCATAACTCACTTCCTAGCTCTACCTACGTATAGAGTACTGTTTAATTAAATACTAAAATTTTACGCATAGAATTAAATTTTGTATATTAATTTATGTTAGTAAATTAAGTCGTAACACAAACACACACATATATATATATATTATCAAACGAACAACACCTTTTTTAGCTTTATATATATACACACACACATATATATACATATATATATACATATATATATATATATATATATATATATATATATTATCAAACGAACAACACCTTTTTTGAAAATACTACTACCGATGGCGCTGGAATTGTGGCTAGAATTTACCGACTATAAGTCATATTAGAAAATCTATTAACTGAAACGAGAAAAGTACTAAAAGTGTCGATATTATAACCAAATACTTTAAAAGAAAATTCTGTCATATTCAATACACTAGGTTTAAATAATGAATTTCTAAACCTACTTACGCACACATATTACACATACACACACATACACACACAAATATTGAGCTATTTCTTATATGAATTAGATGAGAGTAGTCCATGTTTTTTTTTGTTTTGTTTTTTCATTTGAAGGATTTTGCCGCCTAGGTCGATTTGCAATGAATTATAAGTAAGTATTGTTTACTCGTTTAATAAACTTTCCTATCTCGAACTGTTATTCTCGCTCTGAAACGCAGTGAACTTCCCATACAAGATGTTTTACATAAATTTCACTATCCTTTATGGACGAACACACACAACGTCTTCAAGGGATTATCTCTTTCGTGCTTTGTGACAAAAACAAAAAGAAAAAGATAGAGAGAACCGGGAGAAAAGATAGATTTACCGTGCCAGAGGAAGCCATGAATCCATACACGGGGAGCGTTCTGAAAGTAATGTATCCTATGATTTTTTTTTATTTAACTCATCAGTAGGGATTGATTATTGCATATTTATGATGTATACACATGTGCATTCATGGACTGAAAGATTCATTTCACTATTGTAGATATTGACAGTAGGACTACGTCATTAAATTCCTGGAAAAATATTGAAAATGGTGATGTTTATGCATAAAAATAAATGCTAAAGCACAAGTTTCCTTGATACCACGCCTGTCTTCGAAGATCGTTTACTTTTTGAGTTGCAAATAGAGACTTTTCATTTGAACCAACCCATGTAATGTAGTTAATACATTTCAACAGATTTATCTGTGTTGTAACCTTTGTGGGGGACAGGATTGTCTGTTTATGCTATTGTGGATGCCATCCATATGTTGTTCATAAATGGCAATTGTTTGGGAAACAAAGGTCGCATGATGAAGAGATGAAATATACCGATGTACCATAATGATTAGATGTACCTTTATTTACATAAAAATACATGCGAAGGAATAAAGATATAGATAGTAAGAGTTGATTGAAAAGAACGTAACGTTACTTGCGGCTAGTATTTGATGATAGGCTGGCGGGCTATTCAGGAGGGCTGTTTGGCTAGCCATGCCAACCGGAGCGCGTTATTGTTACATCATTACTGGTCGAGAGTTCAGCAAAATGAAATTGAAATATACAGAACAGGAAGTGACGTGGTAGTGTCGCTCTCTGGTTACCTGAGTAAAAGGGCGATAATCGATTTAGCCTGCGAATTTTAATTCTCACACCTAGAGAAGCCATGTCAGCTCAATTGATCTGAACGTTATACTCGTCAAGCTTGATTGCACAAAAACATGGTATGCTGATGTACATTGATGTTTGAAGTCAATAACAGCATCGGTTTGGGTTTATTGTAGAAGAAAGCTTTTAATATTTAAAGATAAATGAGCTCCCTCAAGAAGAGCTCTTAATTATTGTACAAAAAAATGAACAACGGTTATATATATATATATATATATATATATATATATATATATATATGTGTGTGTGTGTGTGTGTGTGTGTGTGTGTGTGTGTGTGTATCTCGAAAATAAGAAATAATTGTCTTTTGCCACTAAACTACAATTAAAGCCAGAAATGATGCTCTATTCGAAAAATTAAGTACTTGAAAATATTTAGACTAGAATGTTTACGAATTGTTACGTAGACTTCTTATTTAATCTATATATAATACTCTAATATATTTTCGAAATTATTTATAATGAGGTTGGTGCAAAAACAATATCGGTTTTCTCACATATGTTACTTTTATATATGATTTTTTATTAATACATTGATATATATATATATATATATATATATATATATATATATATATATATATATAGCCATGTTATATATCATTTTGACAGGCATTTTTCGCTCTATCGAATTGTGTTATTCGTTATCGTTCGCGATGTCTTCATTCATTTCTGCAGGCGTTTCGACAACATTGACAAAATTCAAATCCGCATGATTACCTTGTTCCGGTTCTAACTAGGCTGAAAATATGCTGAAACAGCTCGTGATATCAATGATATGTTTGGCCTAGTAACCATTAACAAACGTGAAACACAACGATGGTTCCAAAAATTTCGAAATAGTGAAAAAAGCTTCGAAGATAAAGCAGGTCGCGACCGACCGACTGCGGTTAATAACGAATATTTGAAAGTCTTCATTGAAGCCGATCCTCTCCGGTCGAGATGTTGCTGTTGAATTCGAGGTCGACCACTCTATAGTCGTTCATCATTTTAGGCAAATAGTGAAGTCAAAAAAGTTGGATAAATGGATTCCGCATAAATTGAACGATGATGAAAAACTCGCCGTTTTGAGGTGTCTTTTACGCTTTCTCTGTGCAACAAAAACGATCCATTTTCGAGCGCATTGTTGCGTGTGATGAGTAGTGGATCTTGTACGACAACAGGCGACGTTCAACACAATGGTTGGATGACGGAGAAGCTCCACAAGACTTCCAGACCTCGAAATTACACCATAAAATGTTATGGTGACTGGTTGGTTGTCTGCGCCCGGTTTCATCCATCACAGCGTCTTGAATCCGGGCGAAACGATTACAGCGGAGAAGTACTGCCGACAAATTGACGAAATGCACCAGAAGATGCACTGTATGTGCCCGAGATTAAAGGGACCAATAATCCTCCATGACAACGTTCGCCTGCATGTTGCTCAACTGACCCGGCACAATCTGGACGAAATGGGCTACGATACTCTGCCTCATCTGCCATATTCACCGGACCTCTCGCCAACCGATTATGGCATTTTCAGGCATCTCGATAACTTCCTGTACGAAGCATGCTTCAAAAGTCGAGATGATGCCGAATCGCTTCAAGAACCAGGATCACTATGCTAATTGGCTAATAAAACTTTTTTCTGGTGTGCAAAAATGTTGATTCTAACGGTTCTTATTTCGATTTATAAAGTTCATTATCAAAGGAGTTATGATCTTTTTTAATTGAACTTCAAAAACGACATAATTTTTGCACCAACCTTCGGTTTTTAAAATATCGCTTAGAAATAAAATCATTTCTGAGAAAAGAAACAAATAATGCGTTCATGTGCTTATGCTGTGTTAGGGACTAAGCTTACACATTTTTCTTAGGTTAATTAGTTTACAGAAAACGCATATTTCATATAGAAATGATAAAGCAACCTTAGATATGTAAGAGTAAGTAAATTTGTATATTGTGTTCTCGACTGCGATAATGTACATTTTAAATAACTGAATTATGTTACCTGACTTCCAGCAGTTAAAAGTTATAATTTGTTTCTGGTTTGTTTTTGTTGTTTTTGTTTTCTTTTTTATTTATTTTTTTTTTGTTAACTTATATTAAAAGCTAGAGGTGATAATCGTAAGATTAACTACTTAACGTAATTCGGATTTCGAAAAGTTACAAACTGTTACATGAGGATATCTTCTAAATTATACCTGGATTCACTAATAAATGTCTAGAGTAGTTTTATATTAATGCTGCCGATTGGAAAGAATTTTCTGGCAACAATGCGAAGTTTAAAAGCAAGAGTCAAGTATTATGGTTTTATTCTTCTTTTACACACCTGATTATTTTTCTCATACACTTCCGTGTAATTAAAAGAAGCAACATATCCTTTCGGAAAACTTTGAAAACAAGGTAACTTTCCTTTTACTAGTTGAGGATACGTCCTTGATAATCACTCCGATTGTTGTGATTGGTTGTGACATTAAGTAATTAACTGACTCTGCTCTGTCAGGTGAGGCATACTCAGTCGTAGCAGGTTCAATTTTACACATTTCGCTTTAAGAACAGGTTGGGCCTTCGCATACCGCGTAAGGCATATCTACGGCGGTGTTTGCTTAGATTATTATTTTCTTCGGTCAGGGAAATTCCTTAGAGGTAGGCTGGCTTTTCTTTCCCGCTAACTCTTACTATGGTTAGACGAAAGATAATATCGAGTATAAGAATTCATTGCAGAAAGAAATACAACGGATAATTAAGGAGGATTCTTTGACAAATAGCAAACGGTAATTAGAAGTTTTCGTGTTAAAAAAAACAAACTTCGATTTGTAATTATCAGCAACAGAAATAATGATTAAGCCAAGTACCGCGCTCTCATTTCTTTGTTCATTTTATGATGTTCTTTATGTGTGTTTTGTCTTCTGTTAGCGGTGACTTTGTCGGTCGATTTTCCAATCAAGCGAATTTGAAATACGAGAAGCGTTCCAAAAGAAATGCCCTCTATTCTTATTACGCATGAATGGATCATAGGAGATTGCAAATTACATTGTTATGGTGACTGAAGGTATCTATTCATGACTTGGCAGTTTACTCTGTTTATTGGAGATGTTGACGGTCTAGCACTCTAAGCAAGCAACTTCTGTCGTTGACATGCGTCGGAAGCACAAGAAATCATGGAATTCCCCGAAAAGTGCGGGTCCTAGATATGACCTTAAACTATATCCAGTGATGAGACCCCAGCTTGTGGGCTCTGGGGAGGGTGGAGTAACCCTTTAATTACCATTGCTCCCAGGTCCACTCTGACCCGGAGTGGCAGTACCTGTTAGGGTTCCAACTATGGGTTAAATAGAAACCGACTTGAAAACAACAAATATATTCTATTAAAATTTTTTTCTTCAAAATCTTTGGATTCGGCATTAAATACCCCGAAAAGGGTTGATATGCCGTAAAACAAAAACAACCAACCAACCAACCGAAAGGTGCGCTGAAAATCTTTGTGACTATATACAAACTATAAAGCAAAAAAATAATAGCTCGTTTTTATAGCACAATACCTATCTTCGTAACTATTTAACTTTTTTATATGTACTGTAAACTGCAGTTAAATGGGCTGGTAAACAGCAAAACAAAAAATAAATACAATAAGCAAAATTTCAGCTAGAATTCGTCATCGTCAACTTTTTCTCTCAACTTCCACTACTTGTTCTCCCGACCACCTATGCCAACAGACATTTTATTAGAAAACTGACCCCATTACATTTGCATATGTGTGTTGTGGAAAATGAGATCTCGTGAGATTCCACGAGACTACACCTTATAAATCCATGGCTTCCATCTTTAATTTCTCTTTCTCTCTCAGATCCCATCTGAAGGTAAGTTGTATAACTGCACAACAAACACACACACACATACGCGCGCGCGGACGCTTTATTCTTTGATTATTACATTCAACTCTCCATAAACCGAGGTCTAACCACTGATCTATTACAATCCTGTGTAATGTCTATGATTCTTTTACAAATAATTTAATGGAACGTGCCACAACGAACTCATAAAACTGATGCCTACGCGAAGTAGATACACCTAAACAATCCGACAGGCAGAAAAATATCATACTTCACGGTAGAGGTCCTTCTTTGTAGGAGAGCCTACTATTCTGAAGATTTTTTTTTCTCCTCGATCGCAATACATTATTTTGCTTCTTCACTATCCTAGCATTCAGAAATGTTAGTATTATGCGAACAAATATCATAATCCTTTACTCTTTAAGCCTATAATAATCACCCGTTACGTCTCAGTGGAAATCTACCTTGTTTGGTGTAAATTGTTTTGAACTGAAACCCATGTTTAATTTTAGAAAAGTGACCGATGCGGCACTATATCTTAGTGTCCTGGTTATGGTGGTTGTTAATACCTGCTCCTTGCATGGTCAGGAGGTGATTTTGCCGTAGGCGGGGGGATACATGAGCAACCAGAATGAAATCCCACAATTTCCTTTCTTTTCTCGATCTCTTTTTGTCCGAACAGCTATGAGGTAAGCATGTATTTTTGTCTCTCCGTATAGGAAAAGAAGGGGATATCCCCTCCTTCAGCATTAGTTAAGGTTAGTTGTTTTAATTGTAAAAGTCAATTATTACTTGTAAATTGTTTTTGTAAAAATACTGTAATATTTTCTTGTAAAAAAAATAAACAGTTGATTATATTTCTCATATATTACCATTGTGCCGTGCGTCGTTTTTGTGTTTGCCATAAATGTCTACATTAATAAACGAAGCGGATCTGGAAGAGAAGATTCCAACCATATCAAACCCTCAAAGAAGAAAATGTCATTCTGGGAGAAGAACGAGACAGCCACACTAAAATTCCAGGTATGTCTTTAATTTAACCTAGACAGAAAAAAACCTCTAGTTCACAGATCTACCTACATTAACTGCTTCCAAGACATTTAGTGTAACAGGTGGGTCGGTCACACGCCAGTGACCGGTCCATAGGTGTACAGCGATGGGTAGATAATCTGTATAAGTCCTGAAGTGAAAACTAGATTTTTCAGTGTGTAACTAGGCTCCATATGTTTTCAATGTTAAAATTTTGCAGATGAAGAGCAAAAATCTTTCTCAGCTTGACACAAGAAATTATGTGCAGCAATCTTAAAAGATCCAGTATTTTTGATGATTTATTCCGGTTTCTGTTTGCTTGATACCAGAACATGGCTCCATTTGATTGGTCAGTTCCTTTTGCAAGTGCCTATAGATAGAACTTTCCAACTTTCTTTAATCATTACCCTCTAATTATTAATTAAATGGATGGGTAGAAAGGATCTGTTGTTGGTAATCAGCCAGACAGATGAGCGGCCATACTTGGCCCAATACCCGTCGGAATGGGAAACGCCGCCTGGGTTGTCCCTAAAAATTAACCAATGAAGGTCTTCTCAACCGACTTTTAGACAGAGTAAGTTTATCGCTTACCGTTTGATGCGCTTATACCAGGGAATGCCGAAGGACGTATTTAGGCAATTTTGGGAGCCAGAAAGCTCCCCATTTTTACACAAAACTCAGGCTTGAACCTTGTGTCACACCTTACTAAGATGGGCAGAAAAATGTTAAGCTCTCAAATCATATAAAAAAATTGCCACAATAGCATTAGCATATGTTGTAATGGATTTTATTTTTCAGAATGTGAATACGTTTTATAGCGTTTATATTATTTTTCGTAAAACGAAATAAAAGTAGCCCAAAATAATGTTTTAAATGAATTTTCCGCCATTTAAATCTTTTATATATTAATAATAGTTGCTTCATCTGTACCGTTTAAGTTTAACTCGTATTTCGATTAATATGTTCCGAGTGATGTGTAATAGAGTTGGCCCTTTTCTTCTGTAACAGAACTGACACTTATAAAGAATGTAAACCTGTGCCGGGATGCATGTTTCGTTGTGCATTTGAATGGCGAGGTTTAATGTGATGGACACTAAGCTGAAAGCAAAGTATGTGACACCGTACAAAGATGATTTAAAATATCTCTGATTGGAGGCTGGCCACTCTGTAGACGTTTTCTTTTGTCTTAAATAAAATAAGTACTTCATTAAAAGCGTTTTATATTGAAAGAAACCCACATCGGCAAAATAATGTCCGAGATTATTCGCAGATAGGCCCTGTGAATGGACACTCTAGATCTGTTATCTCTTCTGGGGATCTTGAGCAGGCAGCTTATGAGTGATCGATTAGTTACCACTTACCAAGGCAAAATGAAAAGTGCTGGGTCCTTCTACCTCAGGCCATGGAAATCTTTTTTGAAAGGGACTTTTCTCTTTTTCCATCGGTTTACTGTTTTTAGCAAAAGCACGGTCCCTATACGTCCGTGTGTGGTCTTTTACCCCTTTGAAGTTTCAGGAATTCTCGCGGTTAGTCACGCTGTTTTTTCAATAAAACCAACCACACCTACCGCTTCTTCTTTTTCGTCTTCTTCTTCTTCTCCCAGCCCCCGCGTATTGTCAGCAGATTGAGCAAACCTTCTGTCTTTTAGAGGTGAGTGCGAAAAAAACAACCAGTATTACACAAAATATAAGTTTTCTGGTCAAGAATAAAAGCATTTGAGATAGGAATGGAGTTTAGAGTCGAATCTCTGGGAAGAATAGAGGTTAAGTTTTAAAAGAAATTATTAGGTTAGCGGTCAGTTTGTTGAGTGAGAGTGATCTTGGTGCGGTATAGACCATTTTGGCTCTTAGCTACAGTATTGTGTTTATTTGATTTATATTCTAGTTTGATTAGGCAAAAAATAAAACACGTATTATATTAACCACCAAATAACGTATACCTTCGGGGCCCGTGGCGCAGTTGATAGAGACGTTGAATCTCTACGGTCCCAGATGAACATTGTCTGAAGATAGCGGTTTCAATCCCACCCAAAGCGTGCCAGAGGTAATTGGTCAAAAATGGTGAGACGACAATAACTACGGATGGCAGTGATGGCTGAGAATGCAGTTAGGAGATTCGAAGTTCCTATCCGTCGCGGTTACCACCTGACGAAGGCCAGAGGAAGTTGGCCGAAACGTTGTGCACCAATAAAAAAAAAAAAGATAAGATGAGACTAATAGTCCGAAATAAAATAAAATTAACAACGTATACCTGTGATAATTGCTTTTAAATTAGAGTTGTGATTTTTTGAGAAGATTTTGTCACAGCAAAGTCTGGATCGTACCCTAACTATGGAACGGCACTAAGATAAGGGCAATCAATTGTTGTGCAAGAAACGTATATATGTATGTTTATAAAACTAAAAAAAAACAATCGACGTCCATGGTTTATCTGTTTCCGGATAAAGATTTATAATGGAGAGTTAAAAATGATGAATGTAATAAGTAAACTGGTATTACTTCTTCGTTCAATCGATATGAGTGTTACGATTCTATAATTAACATTTGTTTCCACATCTTAGAAATGCACCGACTACTTATAGGATATACCACATAAATATTGCGAGCATAATGAGTGAATGTGTTGCTGTGGATTTAATTGGGTTCGAACGTGGTGCAACAGGTTGTAAGCCCTTGTAGTTAAGCACTTAACAACCTAATCTTCATGATTATTTATAAAAAAAGTGTAAATTTACCTTGGATGTTAAAACGGCCATTTTATAGGCTTCATTATAAAAGTTATTCCAGACAAATAATCCTTTTATATTCCAAATTAAAAAAAAAATGGTCAGTGTAAAATACGAGACAAGTGTGATATTTTTTAATAAATCTAATAATTGAATTTTAATTAATTTTCGCCCCCTCCACATTTTTTTGCACGTTCATTCTTTTATCGGCCATGCTAATTGTAATTTCTGACAAGTCTTCAGACATTGTTAAGGATAATGATTCTTAATGTCCGAGACAGTGTGAAGCCTCGGTCGTGTGTATATATGTTACCACAGTAGAAATCCACTGGTTTTCAAAAGATGTGTTGATATAAGAATTCAAATTCTAAATTCTTCGATTTAAAAGAACCAGACAAATGCAAGACTTTTTTAAATAAATATATTTATTTATTAAAATTAAATTCGAATTTCACACCCACAAAACTTGCCAGGAATTACAACTGGCATACCACGTCTTAAAAAAATATAATATGCATTTTCTTAGAGA
Source organism: Euprymna scolopes (assembly GCF_053919585.1). Lineage (NCBI taxonomy): Eukaryota > Metazoa > Mollusca > Cephalopoda > Sepiida > Sepiolidae > Euprymna > Euprymna scolopes. The sequence continues at coordinate 130,768,738 of NC_136487.1, read as the reverse complement.
AGAAACATTTTATGAGTCGAAAATTTAAATTAAAATTAAAAAAATGAATATATTTATTCAGGAAATTTTTGCGCTAGTCTGGTCTTTACAAACGTTAGATTTTGAGTTCTTTATTTCAATATCAACAGTGTTTAAAGTGAATTGTCTATTATTTTAATGCGATACTGTTACATATAATTTTGTTTTTAATGAATTAACAATGTGAAAGTCCAAATGACACTCGAGGATAAGAGATAACACGATGGAACTAATGTCGGTTTTATGAATAAAAAAAATAACATTATTTTTTATTGTTCCAACTAGTGTTATAAATTATAGTGTTATTGACACGATGTCCCGATGGATGTAATCTCCGATTATCTTCAGAGATGTTGCATACTGGTCTTAATAACACGGGGGGTGTAAACCGTGTATATATACAAAATATTCTGAAGTTGTTTTGTATGTATGCATGCAAAACTGTCCTAGTGTATATCACTTCTCGTTTTAGTGTGTGGGTGTTTATATATATATATATATATATATATATATATATGGGTAAATATATATATATATATATGGATATATATATATATATATATATGGGTATATATATGTATATATATGGGTATATATATGTATAAAGATATATGTGGGTATATATATATGTATATATATATATATATATATATATATATATATGGGTATATATATGGGTATATATATGTATATAAAGTGATGATCATATTTATTGGCACGGTTAAATTTTGTCTAATAAATTCTAAAAAAGGGATTAAATTAAAGAAAATAACAAAGTATATTATGGATTTTTAACTGGCCTTTCCGATGCAGCAATCGGATTTTAGAAAAAATAAATAGAAAGGAACAACAAACATAATTGCAAAAAACCCTTGTTCAAAATTATTGGCACGGCTTTGTTTTTCTTTTAGTATCAGTATAATATCAATCAATTTCCGGTTTACGTGCTTTCTGAACTTTTTTATAGCCATATTATGCTTGTTTAACGCTAATTCAGTGAATAATTTTTTTCAGATAATTTTTAGATAGCGATTTATTTAAACTATTATAAGTGACTAAATTATAATTTTCAATCGCCATGGTTAAAACTAAGGAACACAGCGAAGACGTCAGGAAGCTTGTTGTAGCATGCCATAGCAATGGGGAGGGCTATGATAAGATTTCAAAGAAGCTAAACCTTCCCAAATCCACTGTTAGAGCCATAATAAACAAGTTCAAATCGCAAGGCCACGTTATGAGTTTAGAGGGTAGAGGGAGAAAAAGGATTCTTTCCCCAAGAGATGAACGGAAAATTGTTCGACAAGTAAAACAAAACCCAAGGATCTCTGTTGGGGAGATTGTTGATGAACAGAGCACCTCTGGAGTGAATGTATCTCGACATACAGTTGGTAGAGTTTTGACGAGAGCTGGTTTAAAAGCATGTCGTCCGAGAAAGACTCCCTTATTGAAGCCTATGCACCTGAAAGCAAGGCTAGCCTTTGCAAAACGTCATATTGATAAATGTGTTGCATTCTGGAAAGGTGTTCTATGGACTGACGAAACGAAAATAGAGTTATTTGGCCATAATAAAGTGTCTTATATTTACAGAAAATCTGGCGAAGCTTTCCTGCCTAAGAACACCATACCCACAGTGAAGCACGGTGGAGGCAGTTTGATGTTTTGGGGATCCTTTGCTGCCTCTGGACCAGGGCGACTTGTTAAGGTCACAGGTAGCATAAAAAAGGAAGATTATGTTAAAATATTGGATGAAAACCTGAAAGACTCTGCTAAAGAGCTCTCACTTGGTCGTCGTTGGTGGTTCATGCAAGATAATGACCCAAAGCATTCGGCTAAACTGACTAAGAAATGGCTTGAGGACAATCATATTAATGTTTTGGAGTGACCATCACAAAGCCCAGACCTTAATCCAATTGAAAATTTATGGAGAACATTAAAATTGAGGGTAATGCAAAGGAAGCCTAAGAATCTTATTCAATTGGAGGATTATTGTCAGGAAGAGTGGGCTAAAATTACGACTGAAGAGTGCAACAACTTGGTTGTAAACTATGAAAAGCGACTGAGGAAGGTAATCAAGGCCAAAAGCTATACAATTGATTATTAAATAAATCGTGCCAATAATTTTGAACAAGGGTTTTTTGCAATTATGTTTGTTGTTCCTTTGTTATTTATTTTTTCTAAAATCCGATTGCTGCATCGGAAAGGCCAGTTAAAAATACATAATATACTTTGTTATTTTCTTTAATTTAATCCTTTTTTTAGAATTTATTAGACAAAATTTAACTTTTATTTTACCGTGCCAATAAATATGATCATCACTGTATATATGTATATATATATATATATATATATATATATATATATATATATATATATATATATATATATATATGTATATATGGGTATATATATATATGTATATATATATACTGGTATATATATATATATATATATATATATATGTGTATATATATGGGTATATATATAGGTATATATATGTTTAAATATATGGGTATACATGTATATATATGGGTATATACATGTATATATATATATATATATATATATATATATGTAAACAGTATATATTCTGTCTTCTCTTCTTCTCAACAACGCCTGACGTAAGTAATTTCATACTCTTTTATTCTTTAATTAGCGAGACCTGTGAAACTTCCACAGCGGACTCATTCATATTTAATATATTGATTTTGGTATTCTGTAGATGTACGGCATAAATGGAGATGCTCTGATATTATACAAGCTTTTTTTTAGAACTGAAAAAGTCTTCACCTAAGCAAGTAGTGACGCCTTGCGTAACCGCGTCGTAAAGTACGCTAAAATATGATATTTTAATTCTTGCAGATTTGTTATATATTATTATAGAGTTAATGGTCTATCGATTTTTTTATATTATAAAGTTGCGATTTCAAAAATTAAAAAGAAATTATATATCCCTATGACTTGGGGGCATAAGTTTGAATTGAAACCGAAACAAAAATTTATACACACACACTAACACACACACACACACAAACACACACACACACACACACACATATATATATATATATATATATATATATATAACTTCAGTCCCTTAAACCATCATCAAAATCGAAACCAAAATTTATGAAGAAATCTTGGTAAAATTATGTATTACAAGAAATGGAAGTCCATAACAATTAAACGATTCAGATTCGTATTAATATATAAAGGATTATTCTCTCAAGGTTGCAGTTTAACCCTTGTGTAAATCTTTGCGCCCAACACCCCACAACTCGTTTCAAGCGGAGTACCATGCCCGGCCCGGCCAGAGGCCGATACTCTATTGTACTTGTCACCTAACTAAACTCCAGATTTATATTTAAAGCTATCTTTCTTATTTATTACCCACTACGTGGTATTTTCCCCATAATATATTTGTTATTTTTCTTATATTCTAACTGACGTCTAGATTCTAAATTTACTTTTCCAAGTGAACCAAAAATGGTAAGAAAAAGTTCCGTGTTATCAAGTAAACATTCCTCCCTAACATTCGCGATACATATTTTTTAAAGATCCTGTACTCTTTATATCAACAATAATTGTTCAGGTAAGTGGACGTCCCACTCTGTATACAGGTTTGTTTGGTAGAATCCGGAGTTCTTACTCTATAATAATTTATTTGATCCGCGAAGATCCGTGGCGTACCAGCTAAAGTACTAAGTGATTTCATTTAAAAATTTGAGGTCCAATCACTCGCGTAGGCGATGCTAAAAGTCTGAATGTGAATTACATAAAAATTCGGGCTTCGCTTAGAGAATAAGAGCATTCTACTCCCGAGGATTAAATAATGAACTCCGTTCAGAATGCCCAACAGGCTCCAAACTTGGACAGGTAGATCCCTGAGTGCGACACGGAATTGCCGAGCTGACTAGATACATAAGAAGATTAGGGGTTATATCGACCGAAATTATGTTTATGATACAAAGATGGGAAGAATAATCCGAATGATCCAAGTTTTACACCCTCATCTAAAAATGCAGAAACAGGATAAAAAGATTAGTAATATCAAAAGTCAAGCTTATATTTAAAATATCATCTTGTTGGTCTGTCACATTTATGACTGAACTCTCATGTCACACTTATCTTAGAAGTAGCATGTTCTATGCTAACAATTATGGCTGAATAGACGTGTCTTAACAATAGTTAATTCCTTTCTTAAGCCTCATTTGAATCGTCATCGTCTTTGAAATAACTAAAGAAATAACGAATCTATTGCCGATTCCAATTTTAACAACGCCTTTAATTTTGGCCAATATTGTGTTTTACTTTAATTTTAGCTTTCCTGACTTTCTCAGTTCCACTGTTTAATTGCTTCCACTGCCAAATCAGCGAGTTGAATTGTTTAGGAGCAAGATCGATCTAGATTGAAAAATTAAAAAAAGAAGAAACTACTTAAAAAAGACAATTATGTTTCAAAATGTCAAGACTGTTAAATGACAGCACTTAAAATAAACTTCACATTGTTTAAACACATTTCAATTTAACAAAAAAAAAACTATGTCCTTCAAGATAAGATAAATGTATAGTATATGTCTCGTTCACTGTGGAAGGATGAATCATTTGGACCGAGACAGTTTATATTTTATTATATCCAGTTTACATTCACATTTGGACATCAATAACCGGTTTCGAATATGACGTTACATTCACGGAGAAAGAAGTGAATAGGGACTTAAAGAATGCTGTCCAAATCTTTACGTATATATTCCGTTATGTCAACGTATTTTTTAATTGCTTTTTATTAAAATGTTTCTATACAATTTACGAAATTCTCACACTTACTGTAAATGAAGTTTAATGCAAAATCTAGTCATTTTGGTAAAAAACAAAACAATTATGTTTCAAGCTTTTTACATCTTCACATGATGTTTTGGGTGTTTTCTCGAGGAAAATCGATGCTTGTTTTTTTGGCTCTGTTTGGAAGAAGACGATTGGGTAGTTATTTTTTATTTTCCGGCATATCAACCCTTTTAAGGTTTAAATAATAATTGTTTAGGTAAGTGGATGTCCACTCTGTATTCTTAATCCAGTGATTTGGAAGAAAATATTTTTAATAGAATATATTTTTTTCAGGTCGATTTCTATTCAACCAATAGTTGGAACCCTAACATATACTGCCACTCCGGTTCAGAGTGGACCTGGGAGTAATGGCAGTTAAAGCGGGGCTCCACACTCCCCAAAGCCCGTAAGTTGGGGCCTCACCATTGTATATAGTTTAAGGTCATTAGTTCCAGGACCAGAAATAAGATGAAGAATGTATAGAAGAATATGAAGCTGAGAAATATGAAGCATATAAAGTAGAAGCAAACGAAAAAGAAAATGGGTAGATGACAAATAAGATGAATAACGAGTAAAGAACATAAATGTAGAATAGAAGAAGGAGATTACTTTTGAAATCCACTGCAATTGAAATTTAATTTAATGAAGTTATCTCTACAAACGTTATTTCAGTTTTACATTTTAAACGATTTTTTGTGATAATATAGACTTTCCCTTCTGAGTGTTAGGAAGTGATTCATAAAAATGATGAACAAAAATTCATTGACTGAGGACAATAAAAGAATTGATGCAAATAGAAAAATTGAGGTACTCTTTGAGTGCCGATGACGTCTGATCATTTGCGCTTATGAATCACTCTGAGACAAGGACGAGACTTTTAGCATTTCTGGTTTTGAGTCAATAAGACAAAGAGTTAGATTTAGTTTACGACTAGTTTAGATTTTGAGAAAGTGGACGACAGTTTCCGGCTAGGAGCAGATCGGGACAGATTTGATGAATCTGAGATTGGCTGACCTCCACAGACATATGGTGATTTCTCCGTCAGACAACTAACATGTACACAGAAGCGTTAAGACGATCGGTATAACATACGAGGTGCATCAATAAATTTCCAGACATTTTTAGTATGGGCGCTTTTATTGATAGTACACTTCCTCTTCGAGGTAATCTCCCTAGGATGCAATGCGCTTGTTCTACCGTTCCAACAACTTCCATGAAAGTCCTATTATGTGAGCATGTTAATGGCCCTCGCCAAAACTTATGCTTGATTCATGCACGATAAACTAAAAACAGTTTGAAGCATTTCTATGCCATTTTTCCAAGTTTGAATACATAATTTTATGCATATCGTTCTTATAAAGTTTCCCCACGTCCAGATTGAATTTTTGAGATTTGTGCTTTCGTCATTCATATTTTTTATTTAAAATTTAAGCAGTTATTTTCTATTTCTTATCTTATTAAAGAATGACAGGTTTTATATTTATTATTATAGAGACGTTTACTATCGATTATTTTATTGAACATAGTATATAGTAATGAGACCAAAAGTAATATATATATATAATATATTAATATAATATATATATATATATATATATATATATATATATATATATATATATATATATATATATATATATATATGACTCTAGAACCATCGGCTAGAGTCGAAAGCAAAACATACCACTCACCGCCCTCATTCCTATCCTCTGAGCCACGCCAAAAAGAACCCACCTAGCATGCACACACACACACACACACACACACACACACACACACACACACACATATATATAGATATAAATATATATATATACACGCTAATGCGCATATATATATATATATATATATATATATATATATATATATATAGATACACACATTTATATGTGTGTGCGTGTATAATAACATGTCGTCCCCTTTTTTAAAAGATAGAATAGCCCGATCTTTAAAACACGATTCAAGCAAGGGCGCGCGTTCCACATAATTTGTATAATTGCACAAAAAATGTAAATAACTAAAAACAGTTATAATAATAACAACATTAAAGATCAGCTGTGGAAATAGGATGATTGGAATCATTATAATACTTTTAGGTGGTATATTATATAACATATATCCATATGTGTGTATTCTTGCAAGGTTTTCCAATTATAGAATTATGCAAGTACTACCAAGCCGACAGTCGTTACCCGGTCGTAAAATACGCATGAATATTATATTGTTATTAATTCATAAGTTTTATTTATTAGACATAGAAATACAGGAGGTATTAAACGAACATTAAAATCCTTTAAATAAAAAATCAATTAAAAAGAAACTTGGACATGTGCATGCGAGTATTATGTTTTTCCTAACAGTTAACTTCTAGTAAGTAAAAAAAAATACTCGAACTGTGATAGAAATAGAAATGTAAAAACCAGTGAGCCAAGTATGATAACTATTAGGCCAATTTGTCACGTTCTTTTAAAAGTGTTTTCAAACTTGCTTATTCTTAACATAAGTACTCTGCCATATGAACGATTCACGCATGTGCGTTCGTTAAACAGTTGGCAAACAACTAAAACCCCGATGACCTCCACGAATTAATTTTTTGCAATTTTCACCTCTTAGCAACCCGGGTTTTTTTTTCAAGTTAAAACCGATTAAAAATTATCCACGTGTCTGAATATGCTATATACGAAATTTACAGGTTTGTAGATCTGAAATTCGTTGAGTATATAGGTTTTAAATGTCCTCACACACATTTTCACTTTTATTGATCTATAGATAACATAAAATATATTTAAAATAATGTGTTGTTAACATTTTATCAGGTTTAAATGAAACCTTTGGATAGACTTAGTCACTTAATGTGAAAAATGTATTAATTATGATTACGTCATGAGAAGTATTTTACAACTACTTCAAGGACTATAATATTTTAGTTTGCAGGAATTAGTATTATATTGCAATATATGTTCTAAAAGTAATGTCTCCTATTTTTATCCCAACCGGTTTGATCAGAGGAATTGCATTGTAATGATAATTGAATTTATGCATTCAAGAACTACAGTTTCATGTCTCTATTGATGATATTGATGGTGGAAGATTCTAAAAAAGCAACCTCAATCATGGACGTGCATCAGAGATGCGTCATTTAATTATTCCACGCAGGAAAAACAACGAACTGTTCAACATTCACAGGCGCCTGGTGAACATTTACGAAGCCGATCTAGTTTATGTTAGACTATGGGTTTTTCAATTTCAGAGTTGCGACAGAGATGCGAGTGACAAAGCGTCGTCCGGAGTTTTACTACGATGGCATCAAAAGAGGCTGGCATTGAAAATAGTAGTGACTATTCAAAAACAAAAAAATTAAACACGAAGAACTCTCGCTTTTATATGTCCACTCCCGTCTTCGAATCCCTTCAATGTTTTCGTTTATGACTTAAGTCATAATTAGGCATCAATATAACTATGATCCTGCTACGTGGGTAATATGTTCCACTAATGTTTACAACCTGCAAATAATCTCTGTTCATGGGGGGGTAGATTGTCTTCAGATATACAGAGGAGGTAATGGATGCCCTTCGCATTAGTCTTGGAAAACAATTTTTATTTTGCACTTTTGGAAGGCGAGAACAGAGATTGAAGTTAGTCGAGGAGCTTGTATAACAATAAAAAAAGAATGGAGAAACCCTAACAAGATCTGATCTGCAAGGAAATGTTTTTAAAGAAGAGAAAATGTTCTCGGAATCGATCGATCGGTGTTGAGATAATAGTATATGATAGGAAGCAAAGTAATGATATCTCGAGCTGAGAGGGGAAGAAGAACTTTTAAATGAGTTTATTGGGTTTGGACAGGAAGTATCGTATAATGGTAGTCTGCCAAAAGCGGATGATACGCAAGGAAGTAAGCAGATGATGCTGGACAGAAAGCTGTGTAAATAAGAGCCCTAAGATATCTGCTCGCGATTAATCGCTTTTTTTTTTGTAAAGTAAATGGTTTAAGTAAATAATAAGTTAAGTAAACCTTAGCATAAAACTCATCTGTGTACTTATTTTCTCCAACAATAAAAGCTTAGAAACGTGCAGGATTATATAACGACTATTAGACACAATGGCGACAACAGTGAGACCGAGGAGGAAAATAGAAAACGAGAAATTGATGTAATGCTTGCATTTTATATATATAACGAACATTTTCCCTTATTATTAAATGAAGAATAAGAAAAAGAATGAGATTGAATAAATTATTCGTATTAGAAGAAGGAGATTGAAGGAATGAAATACGAATGTCTCTTTCTCTAGTGCTCCTAATATGATACTCTGAACTCGTGTATGAGAACAAATTAAAATAAAATGGCGTCGTATACCCGAACGCGAACAGAGGATTGTTTATGTATATATATATATATATATATATATATATATATATATATATATATATATATATATATATATATGTATATATATGCATATATATATGTATATGTATATATATGTATATGTATATATATGTATATAAATATATATATATGCATATATATTTATATATATATATGTATATATATGTATATGTATATATATGTATATGTATATATATATATGTATATATATGTATATAAATATATATATGTATATAAATATATATATATATATGCATATAATTGTATATATAAATATATATATAAATATGTATACAAATATATATATATATAAATATATAGATGTATATAAATATATATATAAATATATATAAATATATATATATATAAATATATACATATAAATATATATTACCATATATATGAACATATATATATAAATATATATTAATATATATATTTATATAAATATATAAAATATATATATATATTTATAAATATATATATAAATATATATATAAATATATATATAAATATATATATTTATAAATATATATATATATATAAATATATATATATACACACATATATATATATATAGATAGATAGATCGATAAATAGATATATAGATATAGATATACTTAAGGGATTAGGACAAGAGTCTAAAGAGCAGAGTATATTTTAATGTATTAGTAAATTTATTAATACAATTATTTTGTTCTGGTGCCTCTTATGCTGGAACTTTGGGCCCTGAATGATGTATGTAACATGCCGTTTCTTCGTAAGCTCGTGCTTAGTTCCCAAAAAGAAACGTTATTTCGTAAATGTCTAGAGTACCCGTTATCTCCGCTGTTAAACCGTTTCGTTGGCATTGTAGAGGTTCTTTTGTGTACTATGTTTTTGAGTAGCAGTTTATCAAATACGGGTTTTATCTTCCCTCCAAACATGATTTCTGCTGAGGGTTCCGCATCTGGTTTGTTCGGATTTCTCGTGATTCTGTAAACCTGCAGAAATTGCTGAAAGGCCTTTTCTGTCGGTGTACCGGACGCCTTTTTTAATGCCTATTTAAGCGTATCAACGAAGCGTTCGGCCTGGCCGTTGCTTCTGGCGTGGTGCTGGGGTGTCGTAATATGCTTGACTTGATACGTCTCGTAGAATTCTCTGAACTCTGTCGAGGTGAACTGCGTAGCGTTGTCGCTAACCAGACAGTCTATAACCCCAAACCGAGCAAACAATTCCATTAAAAATGTGTGTTTGTTGCAGTGGTCTATTTTTTGCATCTTAGTACCTCTGGCCATTAAGAGTAAGAGTCAAGTATTATCAGATAGTAAAAATCCTCCACAGGTCCCGCATAATCGATGTGGATCCTCGACCATGGTTTTTCAGCCTTAGGTCAAAGTTTATATGTTATTGGTGGTGTTTTTGCAGCCAAAGCACAACCTTTGCATCTGTTCACCATGTCGGTAATATATTGGTCTATAGCTGGCCAATAAACAAAACTTCTCATTAGGCTTTCTATTCTGTTTATTCCTCGATTCCCTATGTGAAAATCCCTGTAAATATATTTGAAGGGTTTGGGGCATGACAACCCTTTCACCGTATAACAATATTTCGTCGCAACCAGAAAAAATGTTTGAACTGGTGTCACCGAGTGCTAATTTCTGCGTCGTGGTTTGAATGAAATTGTCATTTAGGGATTCTTACTTAATTTCCTGTAGTGTGACCGGCAGTTTGCGGATAATATTGTTTATCGTGGTTTTTACATCACGATTAATACGTAGTGCCGCGATTACTTAATCTTCAAGAGACTCTATGCAGGAATCAGTATCGATAGACCGTCTGCATGGGCTAGTTGTTTTGAGGGGAGAAATGGAATTGTAAACTTATAGTTCAGCAGAATAGTTCCCCATCTTAATAGTCGGTTCGCAGTGAATGTGGGAAGTTTTTTTTTTTTTTGACATGGTCGGTTTGTAGAAAAATATATCTTCCGTACAAGAACTGGTGGAATTTTGAAACTACAAATATAATTCATAGGGCCTCTTTCTCGATCTGAGAATAATTTTTTTCCACTGGCAAGAGAGTCCGTGATGCGAAAGCAATAGGCTGTTTCGAGCCATCCGGGATTCGATGTAGCATGCATGCCCCGACGTCATATTGACAAGCATCGCTAGCTACTATTATGTCCACCTGCGGGTTGAAATGCGCTATGAAAAGTTTGGAAGTCAGGATTCTTTTTATTTCTGGAATGATGCCTGGTAATCTTTTGTCCACTCCCAAGCCTTATCCTTTTTCAGCAATTCATTAAGTGGTGCGCGCAATTTGTGTATATTTGGGATGAATCCCTGGTAATAATTTGCCAAACCTACAAAAAACTCTGCAATTGACTCATGTTTACTGGTGCCGGCATTTCTTTAATAGCGGTCGCCCTATCTGGGTCTGGGCGTCTGCCATCTTTCCCGATTATTTGACCCAGGTATTTAATTGTTTGTAAAAAGAACTTGCAATCATCTGCTTTGACTTTAACTCCATAATCTTGTATTCGACTGAATACTTGTCTGATGTTTTTCATGTTCCTCCCTGGTTTTGCTCGCTATGATAATGTCATCAAGATATGCGATTCCGGTGTCCAAGTCGGACAGCATAGTATCCATTACTTGTTGGAATATTTCGGGTGTCATCTTGATACCAAACGCGAGTCTTTCGTATCTGTACAAACACCGATGAGTGTTAATACAGAGGAGGTTAGCGCTTTTGTCGTTTACCGGAATCTGTAGGTAAGCGTCGCTTAGGGCTATCTTAGAAAAAAGACTTGTCGCCATTTAATTTTGTGAACACTTCTTCTTGGATAGCTAATGGATAGAGATAATTTCTAAGGACCCGTTGAGTCTGGTCGCGAAGTCGACGCAAACGCGAATTTCCCCGGACCTTTTCTTTACGTAAACTACCGGAGAAGCCAACTCAATATATTCAATTTTAGCCAGTATACCTATACTTTCTAATCTGTCTAGTTCCTGATTTATTTTGTTCAGGAGAGCGAGCGGGACATTACCTTCCTTTTAAAACACCGGTTGTGTGCCAGGTTTCAACTTAAAATCTGCGGCCATTTTTGTACATCTCCCCAGGCCAGGAGTAAATACGTTTGTGAAAACCTTATTTAAAGCAAGTTATAAGTTTCTCCGTTTCTGCTGGGCGGGTATCTATTTTCTTGCTGAATGTGGATATAGGAAGATCCCAGAGACAAAACTTCTCCATGCTGTCAGAACCGAACTGGTTCTCACTATCTTTTAGCATATACAATATTAGTTTTTTTGTTTTCCCCATAAAGTGACATTTGAAATTAATTCATCTTCAAAATTACTTTTTGTACCATTAACGGCCGTCGCCGGTCTGTTAGTTTTTAACATAGTCGGCTTTCGTAATATTTTCCACTTTTTGTGATTTATTATTGAAAGATCCGATCCACTGTCTAATTGGAATTTAATAGCCTTGCGGAAAATGTTAACCGTTACATATTTGCGTATATTTTCATCTACGACGTCCTTAGTTCTGGTCTGGCGGACACGGCTTCTATTCTGAGTTTTCCTACAGAGCGAACTTTTATGACCGATCTTATTGCATAAATGGCATATTTTTGTTAAAAATGGGCAATCCCTTATCCAATGTATTCCTCCACATCTGAACCAAGCGCTCGGTGCTTTTAGCTTTCCTGAGTTTCGGTGGTTAGTGTTTGTGTGCTATTCCGACGGTTTTTTTCTTAGTTATTTTTTTTTATATTCGCGATGTCTGCTTCGATATTGCTTGCATCTTTTTTTATAATTTCTACTTTTTGACAATCCTCAGTCAATTTTTGAAGTGTAAAGTTCGGTTCATTTCCTAATTTTGTAAGGACTCTGCGCTTGATTTCCGCATCTTTTCCCGAGGTTAACCCTTGCGCAAACACAAGACATTTAAAATTGTCTGTTGTTAGTTCAGACAACTAAACGTCATCACAATGTTTATTCACTACAGCTTCATAGGTGGCAAGATCGTCATTATTGTCCTTTTCCCACATACAAACATCTCCAACGCTTATGGAAAAAGACATTTTCGGTGAGAAAAGTTCCGTTAACAAATTTACCGTCTCATTGAATGATAAATCTGCTGTTTTCCGAGGCAAGATGTAATCCACGAATTTATCATGTTCAGCCGTTTCCAATTTTCGTAGTAGAAGTCAGGTTTTCTTTTGATCATACCAGTTACTGCAGTCAATATTTAAAAAAAATCTTCATAACGCCGAAAATACGCTGCGAATTATTTTTCCACTTCCTAATATGGATAATTGTCTCTCGCGACCCATATTCTATTCTGAGAAAATGCTGAATTGCTTTCCGCATTCGCATTTTTTAAAGAATTTCTGTAAGTTATTCCTCTGTTCGTAATTGACATCTGGCTAACTGTTTTTCGGTTCGTATTTGACATTCCGCTAACTGTTTTTGCAATTCCTTTTGCTGTTCCTCGAATCTTATTTGACGTTCAGTCCAGTGTTTTCGGATTGTGACTGACGCTTTGCGGCATCAATATGCAACTTTGTCAAATGTTCAAACGCTACTTTCAATTCGTCCATTTTGCTTTGGTAGCATTAGTAATTTCAAAACGTTCCTTGAATTTTAAAAATCTGTTTTATTCTTTCTTATTTATTCCTCCAGACAATAAAACGAACAGAAAAAGTATATATAAAAAGCTCATTGTCTAAAGAAAAAAAATCATGTGTATATTTTTCTCCAGAGAGAAAAACAACGCCCGATTTTAGCAGCGAAAACCACAAGTGACGAATTCTTTTACCAAAAGTATAAAAACTTACCTTTCTAAGTCGCGACGAACCTTTTTCTTTCTACAAAAGTACAGCGCTATCTTTGAAAGTCGTGAGGAACTTTTTTCTTTTCAACTCTTTTTCCCGTAATGATCTCCTTTTTTTTAGTTACCGTGAACCTTTCAGTTGCAAGTTTTAAACACTTCCTTAGGCTTAATAACATTTGAATCCAACGTCGTTAGTATTTTTGAAATACTATTTCGCTGCGAGAATATTTTTCAATGTCGTTACTGGTTTCGATTTTAGTATAATCCTTGATTCCAATGTGCTCAGTGTTTAGTTTTTTAGAACACTTTTTTTATCGTGAGTACGTTCTCCGAATCCTATGTCACCAGTGTTATGGCTTGCAATAAGTCACTAATAAAACAAAACAACAGAATAGAGTTTAAACAATGTATTACTGGAACAACAACAACAACGTAAAAAGGTTACAACTGAAAAGAGCAGGCGGGGGTCGCTCTGGTGTTTAATCCACACCTGGAACCAAAAGATCTATGGTTTATATAATGGATAGAACAATCCATTTGGTGGGTGATTCCCCCACAACAGATATATAATAAGCTCGATTGGCATATATATCCCAGAGCTATTTTATATTGAGTAAGATGGTTGATAATTTATAATTAAAATTAAAAATTAAAAATCGGTTTCATAAGGAAGAACAAACAAAATCAATAAATTTTACAATCGTTTCGGAAACGGGATTTTTATTTTGATAGACAATAGGTCTTGGACAATAATTTTCTCATATAGTTTTTGGAACAAAGTCTCTTCATCAGCAAAAATATTGGTGGGGGGTATTCTAAAGACACCAAAAATAAACCTAGCATTTTTCAAGTAAGGCAGATGTATCTGGAAAATATTTAAAATATAAAGAAAAATAGTTAATTTTTTGATGTTGATAAACAAAGGAAGACAAAATGAAAATAAAATAAAATAAAAATAAAATCCGGTTGAAAGGTAAGCTTAAGAGTGTGTAAATCTGAAATATTTTTAACAAAAATATAAATACCCTTTAATGGGTCGCATTCTAAAAGTCGTACGTATCATCGTACATTGCATTCATTGGGATGGTAAATGCAGTTTATGAATGCTTGAAAATGTGTATATATATACACTTTCAAAGGAGACGCCAATGGAATAATAGTAACAGTTAACATCGTTAGTGACGTTAAATTTAAAATCAGCGGAAATATTTCAATTACAAAGGGAAATAATTTTATTCAAATAGAAACATAAAGGATACAACTGTTCAAAGGGACTAATTAGTTAATAGTAAAATTTTATGTATATATATATATGTATATATATATATATATATATATATATATATATATATATATATAAATGAATCCTATTAGAAGTAATTCAATAAAAATAATATTTTTTTTTAAATTAGTAATTATAATATTTATAGAATTTACATTAATAACACAGTAACATATAAATTCAAAGTGAAATAGATAATAAAATAAAATAGAAAATAATGGTAAAATATCAGATAATAATAATAATAATAATAATAATAATAATAATAATAATAATAAAAGATAATAATAGTAATAAATTTATAAATGATAAATTTTAAGATTGATTAGTCATAAGATAATTTTATGATTTATTGTGGCTTAAATTTGTCGAATCTAAACCAACGTATATGGATGAATGGAAAATTTTGCGTATATCAAGTAAACATTAAATCCCTTTGTTTTCATTAATATATATAATAGTATATATATAACATATATATATATATCTATATATATACGTACATACGTATACGTATATTCATATATACATATATGTGTGTGTGTATATATATATATTTACTATTATATAAAAATCACTTTGTATGTGTCAGAAAGAGAGAGAGAGAGAGAGAGAAAGAGAGAGAGGGAGAGAGAGAGTTCCTGCCTTTTATGTTCCGAAATAACTAAACCTATATTAAGCAAATTAAATACAAAGGTAAATTATATGTCTGGCTGTATTCTAAGATATGTTTTGTACAGCAATTCATCGGATAACTATCGAAAATCGAAAAAAAAACGATTTTAAAATTAGTTTTGTCTTTTATAAATAAAAAAAATAAGATTCTTTATCTTTAACAAAAAAAATATGTTTATGATCGTCAAGCAAAAATATCATCTGACGTGATAATATAAACAAACACAGACGGAATTTAATGAAAGGCATTATCATTAATATTGTTTTTACTTTTTTTGCGATTAGGCTAACAGGCAAATTATTCCCTGATCTATATAATACTCAATATGAGATTGATTTTATAAGAATTCATACGCAATCAGTATATATTAAAATATCATGTGTACGAGTATTTTACGATCGAACAACGCTGACTGGCCATCTTGTGTATATATATATATATATAGATAGAGAGAGAGAGAGAGAGAGAGATAGAGAGAGAGAGACAGATAGATACATTATATATATACATATATATATATATATATATATACATCCACATATATATACATACATATATATATATATATATATATATATATATATATATATATATATATATATATATAAGTATAAAATAATTCAGAAGTGTTTGTGAAGGATAAATATAGCTAATCCGAAATGAAAAACCTGGAAGAGAAAACTGTGGCATCTTACTCAATGTTGCTGTCGGCTTAACCGACCAGAGAGAATTCCTGTTTTTCGCTTGGCCGAATTCTTTGTGTGTTTGAAGCGCCAACAGAAGCAACTATTGTTTGATGAAATCTGATGGAATCATCGATGCGCATGCATGTGAAATATGAGGACTTGATCAAGTGTTTGTTTGAATTTGTTTCTTTGTTGATTTTATATTGTATCCATTGTTCAAACATGTTATTATTGACAGGCGCAAACTGGAAACGGATTGTTGTGTAAGGTCAAATGTTCTCCACGCCGGTCGAGATGTTGTGAGTGCAAAGCTTGGTTCAATATGCCATTCCGATCGGGTAAATCGGTGCACGTAGATGGATAGCTGCGTTTGCGAAAATGCTTCAGAAAGTTGGCTGTAGGAAATGGTTCGGCCGACATTTGGAAATTTAATCAACATCTATATCTAAATATCGGTAAGCGCAACTGTCTCTGTGAATAAAATAAAATGAAAATTCTGCCTTGCCTTCTCCTATTTTTCTTTTCATAGACCCATATTTTTGTTTACTTTTGATCTCCATGTAGCTCTCTGAGTGTTCCTATTCTCCAAGTTATTCGCACAGGGACACACACAAAAGACTACGCACGAACTTGGCAATTGAATCTCTTCCTGTATTTTTATTTGCTGCTCGAAAAAGAAATCTTTCTCAGTTTGTTTTGTTTTTCTGAATATTAACGGAGTTCTATAGATGATCCGATGTTTGAAAAATTAATTCTGTCATTGTTACAGAGCGCGGACGCAAGTATGAAAATGCATGCGAAATGCCGTAATCGGTAAAGAAAAAAATACTATAAAAAGGAGAAAGAAGACGATCACGTTAGAGACATATATAACATTCGAGATCATGTAAGAAGCGTGGATGATATTCTAGAAAATGACCACCTGGGTGATGTCACAGTCGTAACTGTAAGGAAATAAATATAGTTGTTACAAAGAAAAGGTGAGTGGAAATGTTTTTCTATTCTTAGTCTCTTTTGCGACTAATACTACAACATGTTGGTTCCGAGAAAATTTACATCATTGTATGACTTCAGATAAATATACCGTTGTTATACACTCTCTATTTGGATTATGGATTCATAACGGTTTTAATAGGGATATATATAAACAAATATACACATTAATTAGATGTATGTCCCTGTGTGATGCATATGGACAATTAGTGCCACGAAAAATCAGTTAAAAATCATTTAACCACTGATATCTTTGATGGTGTAAACAGCGACGTTCTTTTCAATGTCTAGCGCCTAGCCCTCCTGTCTGACAATAAATAACAAAAACAAAATCAACTATTAATGTTTTTTCTATAGGTCAAAATTAATAACTTGCTTTTTTTCACCACCCTATTTTTCAGTTCTATTTTAATATAAATAAAAATCCTAATAAATAAATAGACATAAATCTTAACACATAAATTGACATAAATAAAATAACAAGATTTTCTTGGTCCCCCGACAAAAGAAGCTTTGACCTGTAAATTCACCTTTGTCCGTTCGTCTGTCTGCACTTTTCTCAATATTACGCCTTGGCATTTTTTGGAAATTATGCACAAACATTAAACACGATATGAGTAAAAAAGCGCAGAACGGATTTTCCGAGAAAACTCCGGTTGCCCTCGAGGGGTGCCTTTCGGGTTAAAATGGCCAAAATTGACACTTTTGTGTTTATTAGAAAAATGATGCCTTGGGTTTTTATAAAACTTTCTGAAAAGTTGTAACTAACTGATTTCTATATAATCCTATTTATCAACACTTATCTATACTTCAGGGGCTCTTTTAGGTCTAATAAAAACTCAATTTTTGGGGACTATTTTATGTTTGTCCAAAATTTTCTGCGTATGCCTATTTAGCAGTTTTGCATGGTGCTGAACTTAAATTTAAATATGTTTAGACCTTGGAGACTTTGGGGGCTTAATAGTGGAAGGCAAATGATGGACCTAGTCATTTCTTTTTTTTTTTTTTTTTCATGGTGCAGAACTCAAATTTACATAAGTTAAGGCATAAAACTGCACCGTTTGTTCATTTTCACCAGGATTTGACTCCCCTGGGGGTTTTTGGAACTAAATTGGGGGGAGGATAAATGCTGAACTTATTCCTTTTTTATGCCTCGTTCACTGTGTACTCACGGGGCACCATGCATACTTCGCTTGTTTTCCTCTTATTCACTCCAAGCAAAGGGAATTGTTACGAGACATAAGAAATTTCTGTGATTTGACAGATGCTGACTACAGCGATACTTTAAGTTGGGAGTTTAGCAGCGACATGTCTATTCATTCTACACTTCAATCTCTGCATGTTAGTTCAGTCAAAAAGCAGCATACAAGATCAGGTTTTTAATGTCTAATAGTTTGTTGGAAAAAAAAAGCTTTCAAAGTAAAAAAGTTCCCCGTCATGAAGCAATGTTTACAGTAAAGTTGTGGGATATTATTGCTTGTCATGTTAGTGGCGGTTATCTGTAATATAGCGCGGATGCGCGGATATAAATGCATAAGAAGTGACCTCACCAGTGGGGAAAAAATATAAAAAGAGAAAGACAAAGATCTCGTTTCAGATAGCGGTGAGAAACGATGTAACGTTGTAGATCTCGTGAAAACCGATATAACGTTAGAGATCTCGTGAGAGATGATATAACGTTAGAGATCTCGTGAAAGACGATATAGCGTTAGAGGTATCCTGTTAGACAATATAGTGTTAGAGATTTCGTGAGAGACGATATAACTTTGGAGATCCTGTAAGAAACAGTATAGTGTTAGAGATCTCCCATGAGACAATATATTGTTAGAAATCTCGTTAGAGACAGTATAACGTTGGGGATCTCCTAAAAGACGATATTGTGCTTGAGATCTCGTGAGTAACGATATAGCCTGGAAGATCTAGTGAGAGACGACATAGCGTCGGTGATCCCGAGAGACGATATAGCGTTGGAGATCTCGTCAGAGACAAAATAATCATTGAGACCTCATGAGAGACGAAATAGCGCTCGAGGTCTCAGGAGCTTAGAGAACATTCTATATCAGGTGGGAGACGTCAGATTTGTACTAATGAGGATATAAATATTGTTGCTAAAAAGAACCAGCGAGTTGGAGTTATTTCCAATTTTTTGTCTTGTCTCCTTGTGGACGTAAACTGCACGCAACGTGCGTTCGCCTGTGAGCAACGTTACATATCTACGTCGGAGGGGCTCGAGGTCTATTAGTTTCTCTGAGGACGTTCCCCTAGAGTACATGTACATAAGCATACAGGATGCAATATTGTGACAATGGGACAGAAGTTTTGTCATTGTTTACAGTGCGGAATCAGTGAGATTGGAGACTTTTTTATTTACGTTATTCAATAGAGAGATGCTATCAGTTAATACGTTACAACAATATTTCGTATATAGGCAAGCCGTGACTTTCTATGTATATATGATACTATGAAGCGTTACTATATTTCTAGTGTGGTAAAAGAAGCCCGCCATTTTCACAGCAGCTTTTCGGATATTGTCTATATGTTGTTCAAATTCATATTGCCTTTGAATGTAAGGCCGATGATTACGGATTATTAATTCCAGGATAAAATGTTTCTAGCAATAAAATCATTTGCTGAAAAAAAATATTTGTATTGTGGAAAAAAAAGCGGATTTGTCTTAGTAGCATTTACCTCGCACTTTACTGCAGACTAGAAAAAACTACAAGTCATCTGGAGCCATTTTAAATGAATATTAAAATAAATTCCTCAATCCCAATTAAAAAAAAAATAATGATAAATGTTGTTATGTTTACAATAATGATAATTATGATTAATTAATTATAAAACACATGATGGATATAAATCGACCATTTTACATATATAAATATTAGTGCGAAATTCGGCGAAGCAGATTTTCGTACATCAATTTCGACTGAACTATAATATAATAAGCATAACCTTTCTCCTGCTTTTTAGTTCGATCTGTTCAGCACTTAGATACGTAAAACTCACGACGGATTCTTCTTTTCTTTTATATTTCTTACGTAAGAAAAACTCCAATACGCAGACTGGATTGATTCACCGCAAAAAATAAAAAGAAACAGATTGAGTTCTGAACTATGAAAGAATTACGAATCTATATTATCTGCTTTTATTCTTTCCGTTCTACTTAGGGGTATATATTTTCATTTTTTTTTATTTTAGAAATGTCTTTTAGATTATTCCCATCGATCGATTCTTTTTTCTTTGTGTTTTGGTTGTGGAAGAGTTCGAAGATATCATCGCTTTTGATAGATAACCTCTTCGTTTATAACGGTTCATACATATGGCAAGATCGATAGCTCATCAGGATTTCAGACAGGAAAAATGCGTGATCGATAAATTGAGAATAAGTAAAAATATTTCAGAACCAATATATATAAAGAAAGTGCAGACATGCATTTCTATCTTTCCTATTTCTCTCTCTTTCTCTCTCTCTCTATCTCATTCTTTTTCTCTCTCTCTATTTATCTATCTTTCTATCTCTGTCTCTGTCTCTCACTCTGTCTCTCTGTCTTTCTTTCCTCTGTATCTCTCCCCCCCTATCTCTCTCTCTCTCTCTCTCTCTCTCTATATATATATATATATATATATATATATATATGGAGAGAGAGAGAGAGAAAGAGAGATAGATAGATAGATAGATAAATGATATATATTTCTGTAACCGACATTGAATCGATAATTTAATAAAGTTCCGATTTAACTTTACGCTTTATCTTCTTAAGGCCTTCTTTATCGATATCTATATCTATCTGTAGCTATATATACAGTGCCGGAAAAAAGAAACTCCGCAGTTGTATTTTTTTCCAAAAACTGCAAATTAAAGCTTAATCAAATGTAACTGCTTAAATAACCAATACCTCATTTTATTCGCTTTTTATTCCTCTATAATTAGGCTAGTTCGTATTTGACTTTTAATTGAAATATTCTAGTGTTCACGTCAATTGAAAATAATAACTTCAAATTGACGTATGCATATATATATATATATATATATATATATATATATATATATATTACTCTTTGTGTACTCTAATCGTTTTTGTTTAGAAGCGTAATCTATGTTAACTATAACAATGGCGCATATCTACAAGAATAACAGTATAATTACCTTCCAGTATCCAATATTTATTTTCCATGAAAAACGGTTCATCCAACATGTTGAGATTCCGATACAATTTTTTTACCGATCGTTACTTTATGCAGAAACAGGCGGTTTTTATTATGTATTGATATAATAATAAACGAAACAGATCTGTAAAAAATGTGCCGAAATGTTAAAATCCTGGAAGAGTTGTTTTGCATGATAAAGAATATCTGAATCTTGGAATATAACTACACTGCTATATATATATATATATATATATATATATATATATATATATATATATATATATATATATATATATATATATATGTGTATATATATGTATATATATATATGTCCATTTAATTATGCAGAAACAAACGATTATTATTATGATATATGATATTATTATAAATGCAGATTTCGTATTCAATAATGTACTAGCAGGGTTACCCGGTGTTGTGCGGCTCCGTATAAAGCAATGAGATAAATGAAGGTGATTTTGAACCTATCTGTTATTCTTAGGATAAACTAATAATTAATGTCTATATATCATTTGTAATCGCAAGCAAAATAATATTTTACCTACGCTAAGACGGGTATTACAAATATATGTATGAAATAAATGTACCTTCCCTAAAACAAGTGATTTACATCACGTATATTAAATAATTTCACCATTCCTAGAACGTGCTATGTAAAGCACATTAAAGTTAATGTAGATGCATATATGGGACACTAATACGTACTCTCAAAAGGTATTGTGCAACATGCATGAACACACTTTTATACCCACTAACTCTATTTTGATTTTAAGAAAAATGGTAATTTTTTAGAGGATGGATCAATTCTAGAGATTAATTAATATTACATCACGCTTGCAAATAGATTCTTTGTACTTCTTTGTGACAAAGCATCTCAAGTATTCAGTGTATAATACGTTGCTTGTCTTACCTGAGAGACATTTTCATCGTTTAAGAAAATATAAGAGTATCACGTGCTTAAAATGCTTACAATGGGTTCTTACAAGCTTACACTTTCGAGCAGTCAAAACTAAACACACATTAGATAATTGTAGACATGTTTTATGAGGAGCTAGTTATAAGCATCGCTTTAAGGCAAAATATAAATAAGCTATATCCGTCAAAAATTTGACATTTTACAACGTGTCGAAACGAGCACTATTATGAATCGGCACACGCATTACAGACAGTCTTATAATATAAGGTAAATGTAATATATGCTAATATAGTAGGGGCCAAAACCAACATTATCTCAGTATATATATATATATATATATATATATATATATATATATATATACGTGTGTGTGTGTGTGTGTGTGTGTGTGCGTGTGCGTGCGCGCGTGTTAATTCCAATTTGGACAAAATGTTACAGATATCATCATCATAGTTATGGTTGTTTTAAAACGAAAGCGAAATCCTTAAATGATTTTAAAAAAAAAAAGATTCGTGCTAAAGAAACGCTAACAATTCCATGCAACCATAACTACAAGAGTATCTCCGTTTTTTCGAAAATGCCAAAATTACAAATGTATTAAAATTTGTACCGTTACGCAATTTGAGTTTCTTTCGCATGACGCATTTCAATAAAAATTATTTTTGTATTTCGCTTTTCGTTTTCATACAAACATAATTACAATGAGGCTCTCCGTTTTTTTCGTCAAAAATATTTTCAAATTTTCGGCAGCTCTGCGTAAATAGCGCCACTGCCCTGGGAAAAACAAAAGGCCAAGCGAATAAACCTTTAAAACATATGGAGTTCGTATGAAGCACTGCAACATATTTTCGCAACTCCTGCAGCTGGCTCCGACCGTACTGACTTGCTTTTTCATCGGAGATTGTTTGGAACATCGAGAATAAAACTGGTAACTAGATAAATCAAGATCTCCTTATCACCCGCCGAGGCCTGCATCCAGAGTGCCAATCTCTGCTTCGAACTGAACCGCCACATAGGATGCAGCACTGCGCAAGACTAAATGCAAAATTATATTGTCTTTATAGACAGAAAGGCGTCATCAATTTATATTATTTTATGTATCAACAAAAAATGTAATGTTAACATTTTCAGTATTTACTAAGACATGGATCGATACTTAAGTAGAACTAGGTGGTAAGTTTTAAAAATATATATGCTAATAAAGTTACGGAGAATTTTCCTAGTTTCATGCTCGTGAGGATTCGTAAGGCTATAGCCACATGTTTTTCAAACTTATCATATATATACATATATATATATATATATATATATATAATGCTCTTGTGCGCAAATTATCATATAATAATTAGATCACTCCGACAGACGTTAAGCAGCATTTAAAAAATAAGTGTTTAAATTTACCAGCATTTATTGAGGTTAACGGTAATCAAATGGGTTGGGTCCCCGCTAATTAAGTCAGAGATGGCTTCTATCACAAGGTTCGAATATATCGACTGGTGACACTGCACTGATCATTCCCGAAAAGGACGAAACACTAGTGTATGTAGGTATTTAATAATTTTCATAGTAAATAATTATATATATATATATAAATACAGGGTGTCCATAAAGTTCGTGTGCACTTGAAAAAAATTTACTTTATTCCGCAACTTGAACAATTAAACTTGAAAGATGATACAGTGTTTCAACAAGATGGAGCTCCTTGTCACTTTGCTCGGCGTGTTAGACAGGTTTTAAATGAGGAATTTCCTAACAGTTGGATCGGAAGGGGTGGACCATTTCATTGGCCTCTACGTTCGCCAGATTTGACTCCATTAGATTTTTTATGGGGACATGCGAAAACAATTGTGTATGCATCCAAACCAAGTCCATTGGAATATTTGAAAGCTTGAATAACTAATGTTATTTCAGGCATTACTATAAATCATTTGGCGAATGTTTTTCGTGAACTGCAAAACCGTATTGCCCTTCGTATTGCTAATGATGGAGGGCATGTGGAAAGTTAAATAAAATTTAAATAAAAGCTTAAAAAATATGGATTCACTTCTTTCAAATCCATTTTACAGATTATTTCTATTATATATATATATATATATATATATATATATATAGAGAGAGAGAGAGAGAGAGAGGCGAATGCAGCACTCCATTTTACTTAATATTTAGGGAGAGATGGCTGTATTATAATGTGGTTTGTTCAACAAACGTTCATGATATACTTATTGTTACTATGGCATAATTAATGGCATCAGTATTCCTCATAAATATAGTACATCTGTATTCAGTAAATATCCTTCTAGGCTAGAGGAATTGCCACTTGAAGAACACCTTATTCATTAAGACGTCGTAAAACATTGTATAATCCGATTTGATTAGAAAAAAAATCTATAACCTTTCACAAAATATTAACTGTGATATTGCTCTACTGTATCGGAGAATACGGACAGTAGTGGAAATTTAATTATTACTCTTAGCTTTTGGGTTAATATATGCATTCGCGCAAAAGTTATTAAACGATTTGAAAAAAATGAGTTGCATGAATGTTACTTACATCTGGGAGGCTCAGCGACGGGGGATATTGTGAACAACTTGAATTTCTATCTACTTCTGATAGTTATAGTCAGGATTGAGTAAGTGGGGTGGTACTGCCCTGAGTGTATGTACACCACAAAAACGATGTAGAGGAAGACCAAGCCTGCTACCTGCCTAAAATTGTAATCAGCAATAGCATGTTGTAAGAGACAAGGAGGATACCATGTTCCTTATAAACAGTGGATTGGACATTGTTATTTTATTTCTTTTCTGAGCTTCAGTTTAATGAGTTTTTTCTTTTCTTTTGCATTTTTTTTTCTTTTTCTTGTTGTTTGGAGTGTGTGGAAAAATGAGTTCGATGAATGTTACTTACATCTGTCAGGCTCAGCGACAGGGGATATTGTGACCAACTTGAATGTCTATCTACTTCTGATATTTATAGCCAGGATTGAGTAGGAGAGGTGGGAGGTGATTACAACCTATATATTCAGGGTTGGTCTCTCTTTATCTGTTCTCAGTCTACACTGTGTTATCATAAAGACCAGACCGTTAGTCTTCTACTCCGGAATTTTAGATAATGCTGTTACCATACTCCGTTGAGCGGGTCGCTTAAGGAGGATTTCATTTTTGCAACACCGATTGCTGCCTGTACTTTTAAGCATCACCCTTCAATCCTTTTTTAGCAAAGATTCTCTGGTTGTTTGATTCTTTTTGTAACTCACAGACCGAGTTAATGTTTTTTTTTTTAACTATTTAGAAACCCATGCCGCGTATAAAGATTGCAGGCATTTGTTAACTATTGTAAAATTATATATAATTAAGAACAAATAAAAAAATAACTTAATATTCTTTGTCTTCGTCTTTTTAGTTGTTTCACGACGTTTCTGATGAAGGCAAGAGGAATGGTTGACGGAAACGCAGTGAAAAAACAACTAGAAAGATGAGAATAATAGTCCGCAATAAAATAAATTAGTTTTTTTTTTCGAATATGCTTTTTTTAAACCTAAAACATGCAAACCGTTCTAACAAAAGTTACAAACGTCGAACATAGGAATCAGAATAAATTGCTATTTTTGATATAATATATGTGTTCGGAAATTTTCTTAGCATTCTGTATGAAACTAGCATGAAAATACAGATTTCTCTGCTAAAAGAACATTATTTCTCATATTCCGTTATTTTTTCGAATTAATTTAGTACGCCAGCTAGAATCTAAATGGCACGGAGGAAGTGTTTTCTTGTACATTTAAAGTCAACTATAATAGGATGAAATTATATGAGTCAAAAATTAAAACAGAAACGGTTTCTTAATCACAAGAGTAGCTATCAAGGTTATAACATAGTCATTGTGAGTGGAATTTTGGGAGAGTGAAATATGTTGTTATCTTTTATCTGGGTGTACTTATTGAAGAGTCAGTTTATTCGGGATAAATGTAATAATATTTACACTAAGATGAAAGTTATGCATAACGTGTAAAATGCTTTGAGAAGTGATATACGTTGTTAATATAAAATATGTGTATAGAATATGTTTGGTTATTTTTCTTATTTAAAGCGAAAAATATGTAGATTAATTAAAATGCAAAACAGGTTAACACACGATGATTTTTTACAAGAGACATCACTAATTATCAAGGCCTGAATGCCACTTGAGGACAAGAGTTAATCAGGTTAAAAAGTTTACAGTAATCACACGGAGAGCGTAGTAATTATTAATGGTAGAAATTGTGTATAATTTTATTATTTAATAAAATTTTTAACAGCTCAATAAGAAGTTATTTATATTAGACTTGAGGAAGATCATATTGTAGTCGACCGGAAAGCAAACAGGTGGTACACAGGCGGGCAATTCGAGGAATGCGTATAGATTAAAGCACAGATAGAGTGGGGAAAATTGTTGATAGCGTTTTTAGGTAGACGAGCGTTTTGTGAATGGTTTGCCAATGGAGAAAACAAAGGGAAGCTCAGACAAGCACTTGATAGGAGATTAACGATATTACAACGAAAATGGTAAACAGATTTATAAACGAAATAAGAAATTGATATTTTAATTTCTCAATACGATGAAGCTCTTTGAGGAAAGTCGTGAAATATCAATTTCTACATCACAGTTTATAGATACTCAATGGATTAATGGGAAAGCTTCAGGTTATACATATCTGAAATATCTGTGTTCTTTGCTTGTAATAGAATGTGTCCCCAAATCAGCATTCAACTCAATTGATCACTTATTTGAAGCTACACACTTTCAAGAAATTACAGGAGAAACCGATTAGCCAGCCGTAATATACTCCAGAATATGTTGGTTCGTTTGCACGCAAAAGAACACTACATCGATTGCATGGCATGAGATTAAAATCGGCATTAAGGCTCCTAGAAACCACTCTAGAATATGCGAGATAGTCATAGGTCAAATCCTGAAAATTTGGAAAATATATATGGCATAGCAAGAATGGAGTAGCTGATCAGATGCTGATCTTTGTGTGCATGTTTACGTTGCCTTTTCTTATTATCATATATTGGCAGGCAACGCCAGGAAGAAAAACAGTCAATAAGTTGTGCATACGCAAACGGATTCAAACGTTAATAATTTAGTATTTCTATCATTATTTAAAAGATTGCATATTTCGACCAAAAATATTTGCGCAGTTATCGGTCAAACGGTTGAAACAATAGAAAAATGAAATATACTATTGGGAAAATCGAAAAATGTAATTTTCCGTTCCGGAATAACTCAGTAAACTGAAAACATATCAATATATTAAATATTTAAAAAAGTGAAGAAAATATGGGATTCTTTTTCGGTATAGACGTACTAATAATAGTTTTAATACAATATTAAGTTTTCAAAAGGAATATGTTTTTATTGGGATATACAAGAGTATACATAGTAACAGCCTGCATTTTATATATAATATGGCAAAGACATTTAATCAATAAAAACACAAAATAAATTCAGCTTTATAGTCGATATATCTATAAAAGTTCAATTATGTGTCTGTGTGTCTGTGTGTCTACATTTCCCTACCAAATTACTCGGTCAATTTTCAGTCTATATACCCGAAATTTGACATAAGGTATACTGAGATTTGGAAAAAATCTTTTTAATCGCTTTTCAGACAGAAAGTTGGCTGTTAGGAGGAAAAAATCACGATTTTGCCCTTGTAAACTCTTACAAACTCCTCAGCCAATTTTGGGTCATAATATTTGAAATTTTAAACGACGGTCACTTGGACATGGATCTAATTTTTAATTTGATGTTAGCCCAAAACAATACATGTTAAGGCATCAAAATTGGGGTCAAAGTTTTAAAAGATTGACCTCTGCAGTCTCTACCGTATTACTCAGTTAATTTTTTAGCTAAACATTAGAAATTTTACATAAAGTGTATTCAGAAAAAGAGCAGGCCTTGTAATTGGATTTTGGTTGAGAATTTTGCTTCTGAAGGGTCAAAGTATAAAGTTTCAATAGTTTGCGGTCTCTAGCAAACTATTAAGCTAACTTTGGGTCTAAACATTTGACATTTTAAATAAAGGGTATTCAGACATGCAGCAAGCTTTGTAATTAGTTTTGGAGATACACTTTGGCTGCTAAGAGGACCAAGTTGAAAGAGTTGACCTTTACAGACTATACCAAATTCCTCCACTGATTTTGGGTGTAAACACTTGAACTTTTAGATGTAGGTAACCTGAA
Organism: Euprymna scolopes; assembly: GCF_053919585.1. Lineage (NCBI taxonomy): Eukaryota > Metazoa > Mollusca > Cephalopoda > Sepiida > Sepiolidae > Euprymna > Euprymna scolopes. Next base: position 130,739,745 of record NC_136487.1, on the reverse strand, counting down.
TATTTTTATTTTATTTTTTTTATTATTCAATTTTCAACCCAAACAAGGCATATTGCCACTTTGAAGCAGGGGGCTACTATCAGGGACTTAATTAGCGGGGTCATTATGAAGGGAGGTGAGCAGAAAGATATTTGTTAACATTACGCTTGAACTTCTGCATATCATTGCAGTTGGGAGAGCAGAATCCCGGAAGGGAGTTCCAAAGACCCGCAGTTCTGGGGAAGAAACTATTGGAGTAAAAGGCTTCCTTGCACCTAGGGATCTCCACTGTAAAGGGATGAGACTTAGACGAGGGTAGTTACGTCGGGGAGGTACAAGTGTTTGCAGTTCGTCAGAGCATTCACCATTAAAGTATTTGTAGAACAGGCAGAGAGATGCAACATCTCGTCGATGGGACAGAGACTGAAGCCTAGATGACAGTTCAGGACCTATCAGGTTGGTGACTCTCTTTTGAACCCTGTCCAGGAGCGAGAGACAAGCAGCAGATGCACCAGCCCAGATGTGACAACAGTACTCCATACATGGGCGAATGGTTGCCTTATAGAGGTATAGGATACTGTCAGGCGTAAGTAGTTTTCTAGCACGGTAGAGGGAGCCAACCTTCCTTGCAGCAGCCTTGGCAATGCTCTCAATGTATCTATTCCAGTTCATAGTCCCTGTAAACGTTAGACCGAGGAGTTTAAAAGTACTTTCAGGCAATATGTTCTTGGGCATTGCTATTGGTGACAGAGAAGGTTTCTTGTAGTTATTGAAGGAAACAAGCTTAGTCTTAGCAGCATTGAATGTGACCAACCATTTTTGTCCCCATTCCACTACGGATTGGAGGTCATCCTCTAGTGTTTCTGCCATTTCCTTTGATATGTGTTCATTTGTTTTCCCCTCATATCTGTTATAGAGAGTGGTGTCATCGGCAAATATACCCATCTCCGAAACAATTTTATCAGGGAGGTCATTTATGAATATCAGGAATAATAGAGCTCCAAGGATAGACCCCTGAGGCACTCCCGTATTTATGTCATATTGTTTGGATGTACGACCGTCGAGGACAACTTTGATTTTTCTATTACTTAAGAAGGATTTAATTACATTATGAATTCTTCCAGTGATTCCATATGATCTAATTTTCCTTAGAAGACCATCGTGCCATACCCTGTCAAAAGCCTTAGATATATCGAGGGCCACCGCTCTACCCTCCCCTGTTTTATCCAATGAACGGTATATACGTTCAGAAACTACAGTTAAGATATCTGATGTTGAACGGGCTTGCCTGAATCCATATTGTTTGTCAGTCAGGAGTTTAGCAGCTGTTAGGTGCTGGACTAGGGCTTGATTAACTAAGGACTCAAATATTTTAGCGAAAAGCGGGAGAGGGCTAATGGGGCGATAATTAAGTGGGTCCGTTCTTTCACCAGAATTCTTGAAGACTGGTACCACAGAGGCGGTTTTCCAGCAGTCGGGAAAACAAGATTCGTTAAGGCATTTATTGTAAAGTTTGGACAGCCGGGATGAGATCTGGTCCACATGCTTTTGAGGTGTCTAGGTTTTTTATAATAGCATGTATCTGAGAAGGGGTGATTTTCAAATCGTCTAGTGTGGCGCCTGTTCGCAGAGGAAAATCAGGGAATGAGTGGTGTACCGAGTTTAGTGTGGAGTTTGAGGCACACCGACTGGCAAGCAGATTAGCCTTGTCACTTGCCGTGCAAGCAACCTCATGATTGTTTGTTAGTGGGGGAATTGTTAACTGTCCATTATTAATTATGCTGTTGTAGATTTTCCAAAAATCCCAGGCTCCTAATTTCTGTGCTTCGACGCGCTTTCTGGTGGTTTCAGAGTAATCTGTCTTAGCTGTCTCTATCACTCTCTTACAATTATTTCTAGCTTCTATAAACTTCTGTTTATTTGAGCTGGACTTATGTCGGTTGAATCTGCGGAACGCATGCTGCCTTTGACATATGGCAGCTGCACAAGCAGAAGTAAACCATTGGAGAGAGTGGGGCTTGTTATAGAATTTCCGTGCGGGAACATGTGCTTCAATAGCAGTTTGTAACCATTCAGTGGTCTCATTTGCTCACTGTTCCGCTGCAAGAGTAAAGATATCTTGCCATGGGGCATCTCTGATGAGCTCCCTGGTGGCTTCCCAATCATACTTTTTGTAATACCTCGTTGTTTTGAGATGTGGGTCTTCAGTTTTAGGGCGAGAATTTAGGCTGATTTCTACCATTATCACAACGTGATCAGCATTCCCGAGTGGGCTGTGGGCATTTGTTGTACAGTCATTGGGAACCGTTGTCAGAAAGAGATCTAGAAGTGAGGCATGTTGATCTTGCTGGTCTGGGAAACGTGTCGGAAGCTATGTGTTGCGCTACCAGCTACGTCTGTGTGATTAGAGAATCCTAGCCAGTTACTGTGGTGGACATTGAAGTCACCAAAGTCAAACCTTTTTACATATATATTTACATATGCACATAAAGTTTGGAACAGTACATAGAGCTCAAGTAAAGCCGGGCTGGACTGTTAATAATATGATATAGATAACATTCCGAATATTTAAATTGATGGATTCGGAGGCTAGACGATGAACGACAATCTAGCTTTAAGCTAACCGATCTTGAAAACACGATTTTAGAAATGGCAGACGGCGTCTATCAAATTATTTGAGGGTCAATTCAGAGGATCAAAATAAAATTACCCATTAAGATGCACCGCAATTTTCTTGACGGGTTATCATCTTTAAAGACATAACAATCGAATAACGTAACATAAGGGACACGAGGATTTAAGCAAATATCAATGACTGTCCAAGAATGGAAAATTAGCGAAAGGAAAAAAAGGAAAGGAGAAAGAGTTGAACTGAAATAATAACGAATTATGACAGTTGACCGGTTTATATATAAATGCTTCATTCGCTAAAAAAAAAAAAATCACCTCAAATAATTACGGGTTAAATAACTGTAAATCCTACGTGCAATAATTTGCCAGAAACATTTTATTCTATATACTGTATAAGGCTCTCATATATATATATATATATATATATATATATATATATATATATATATATATATATATATATATATGTGTGTGTGTGGGTGTGTGTGTGTGTATTACAGTTATTTATACATATATATGTTTATATATATATATACAGGTGTGTGTGTTTGTGTGTATTACAGTAATATATATATATATATATATGCATATATCTATATATATGATGAAAATAATGGAAATAGTATTCCGACAAAATAGAGAAAATAAAAAGGAACAAACCGTATTATGTGTTCATCAACGGTTCATCTTTATTTCGAGACTTCCTCTGGATGAATCAGATAAGGAAACCAAAAAATATACCAGTACAAAAAATTTGAAAATGTTTCACGTGCACAGTGTGTTGAAAAAGTGTTGAAAAAGAGTTAAAAACATATTTAATTTTAAAAAGGAAGCACAAGATAAGTGGATAGTCCTTAATCCGCGGACTTTCGAAGAAATACTCTCCTTCTCATCAGAGGGCAGGAATTAGCAAAATGCTGGATCGGATTTTGCATGTAAAAGTAATTCGTGAAACTACAAGTAAGTCACAGATCTTACTTGGTTAAAAAAAAGGGTGAGATAAGGGGAGTAGGAGGTAAAAGAAAAATGATAAAAAGATTTCACATGAATGGATAGTCCGGTGAAGGGTAAGAAATCCAAGAATGGTAAAATCCAATCACGGTAGAATTAAAAATTTCCAATCCAACAGGTAAGTTCCAAATGGTCCAAAATGATCCAAAAGGCAGAATTCCTTGGAAAAAAATTACAAATGGAATGAGTTCCAAATCATTATATATATATATATATATATATATATATATATATACATATATATATATATATATATATATATATATATATATGGACTTTCACATCGATTTCGGAAATTCACAGATATTTTGTTCATAGTGGCAAAGGCTTTGTGTAGAACTTACCACACTTATTGGTATTACTGCTACTCCTTATCAGTGCAGATGACTTCCAAAAGACAGAGCATACAGTAGACTGCAGTTTTTTTCATCAGTTTTCATTCTCCTATATGAATGTTTTAACGAAGACTGGGGGAGACTCTCCCAGTTCATTATGCACACCCAGATATCAACGTGGAAATGTCTACGCTTTGGTATATTACATATAGAGCATAACCTTTCGAAATATTCATCTATATGGAAAGGTTTCTCTTTGCTTAACTACGGTGATCTTGCGAGAACTGGTGTGTCAACATAATTTAGGAGTATAATAATATATTATATAAAATAATAATATATATGTGCATATACGTATAGATATATATGTAACGATGTTTTTCAATTTTTACCCATTTCTGACCCCTTTAAAACTATTTTAACCATGTCAAGACCCATAAAAAACGGTCCATAACAAATCCAATAATTTGAGGCCCCTAACGTCGTTCTGCGACTTTTAGTTTCGGACGAGAGAGAGAGTTTGAAAATATGGAGACAGACATATAGACATATATAGTGCATTTTATATATAAGCCTAGCAGGATGGGGGCGCCCAGCTTTGCTCGAGCGTAAAATACGCTTAAATATGATATTTTAATTCGTCTAGATTTCGTATATATTGTTGTAGAGTCGTGGTTTGAAAGTAAAAAAAAAAATTATTTGGCTGGCATCAGCAGGAATCGAAACCAAAAGCAAAACGGTAGCATTCAAAGCTGGTGACGTACCAAAATGACTCGTATATGAACTGACAAAAAATTAAAATAAACATGATACTGATATTTAGGTACAAAATTTATAACGATTATTTAAATCTTGACACATCTCTTGTCCTATCAAAAAATTTTTAACCGGCTTAAAATTTAAAAGAAAAAAAAACGGTCCGTAAAAATACTATCCTTTGAGGCCTTTAACACCGCTTTGCGGCTTTCGTTTCGGAGAAGATAGAGTTGGAAATATAGAGACAGACAAACAGACATACAGCCGTTTATATATTAGATTATATGAAAGGAACTGTATCTGCGTGTGTGTAGAAAGAAGGAAGAAAAACTTCACACGTTCATAGATTTTAACATGACAAGTGCATATGCGAATTTTTATCACCGCACAAGCAGAAATGTATGTTTCTAAAATCAGCTGTAAAATTTATACGCCTATAAATTTGTTTTGTGTGTGTGTATTGATATTCAATTTGGAACCCTTCTTTATTTATTTATAAAGAACATACGACTTTGTAATATATGGATCCTGGAATTTTTTTTCATTTGCAAAAGATCTAGCTAATTTGCATAGGATTTTAAACATTGATTTTAATTAATTCCCTATTATTTCTTATGGTTTTCTTATGGGATGATCATCTTTAATTAACTATTACGGGTAATTATATTCATGCAAATAATTTACATGGGTGATACTTGCGTAATATTTACATTAATATGTTATAGCAAACACAAAGCTATATATATTTGTTTGGAAAGTTTGCCCACCAAACTTCTGTCAAGTTTTGATCCACAGACATGAAACTTAATATATAGTGTACTCGAACGCATGCGAAAATTCATATTTACGTTTTAGCCGGTGAATATCGGGGCAAAAGTGTGCATATTAAAGAAATGGAATTTGCCAGGTGAAGGTCGAACAAAGGCATTACGAATATGCATGCATAACGTAATAGCTGCTGTTTCTGTTTTTATTGTTAGCTTCACTAAACATAGCGTAGCTCAGGAATTAAGGTGAACAGAAAAAGTTAAATCGTAAGGTATACTTTTGGGTTCGATTCTTGGTGGTGGTGCACGAGTCATTTGTTTCTAATTTTTTTAATTATTACTATATATAGTTTTTCAATATAAATAAAATAAATATTTATTTATTTAATAATGAATACGAAATCCGTATTAATCAAAATATCATATTTACGCGTGCCTTACAAGCGGGAAACGCCGTTTGGCTTGCTAGTATTTTATAAAACAGGATCGCGTTTTGCATGAATGCTTCTTTTTAGAGAAAAACTGAAGCATAATGTTAAATTTTATACGTTTAACATTAATTCAAGCGATTATGAAAAAAAAATAATTTCACAAAATCAGAAGTTGGATCTTTGATAAGACCGGGGGCTTGTCTGAAACGAATGTACGAATGAACCATGATTCTTGATTTTCGAATTTTAACATTTAGTGAAATCATCATTTACAGGTCCTTTTATAAAACCCGCAGCAGATTTTATAAAGTGCAGTGTAGAGGACAACGTAGTGTGGACTAAGTCACTGCTGAAAGGCATGTGCCACTTTCTTTCCGGTTTATCAGGAGAGAATCTTTAAAATATCGGTGATTTCGGCAATTTCACCTATTTCGATGACTATACATATATAGGAGGTAGCAATATTTGTTGATTTTCGTTTATTCCCGTTCAATGCCGGGTCACTTTTATTATATATATATATATATATATATATATATATATATATATATATATATATATATATATATACTAGCATTTAAGCCCGGCGTTTGGAGGTGAATGTTGAGCAAGAAAAAAAAAAGCAGCCAATTTTTTTTTAGATTTGTCCCCTATTATGACCTCTTAAAAATTTATCGTTTTTGGCTCAAATAAAGTTATTAAGTTAGATCCATGTCCAAGGAACCTATATATAAAATTTCAAGTGTTTAGAGCAAAAATTGTCGGAGGAGTTTGGTAAAGTTCTAAAAAGTCAAATCGTTGAAGTTTGACCACTTAATCGCCAAATTTCTGGCCGAAAACCGATCGCATAGATTCTCCCAAATCTCAGTACCCTGTATATCAAATTTCGAGCGTGTAGACTTAAAATTGACAGTGTTATTGCGTATGGAAATGTACACACACACAGATATACACACATACAGACAGACACTTTCACTTATATATATATATATATATATATATATATATATATATATATATATATATATATATATTTCGTGATGGATATAATTTGGATGAAAATCGTTTTTTGTACCTCAACACTAATAATTATTCACTATACTCTGGAGAATCTCTCGTAATACGCTAGATTTGCATTAAGTACAACAATCCTCGATGTTTTTTATATATTCCATTTTGTTGTTTTGAATGCGTTCAAAATTTTATTGAAAATGATATACTATATAATAATCGATAACGAATTGGCACTATAATAATAGATATGAAATCTGCATTAACTAAAATATTACTTATAGCCTATTTTACAACCGGCCAATGCCAGGCATCTCTGCTAGTATGCTAGAGAAACTATTGACCAACGTTATACGTTGTTTCGGTTGTCCTTAACAATAATAATCTTTGTTTGTTACAAAAATAATCTCCTTGGTGCGATTATTAAACTAGGTAAATTTTGGATGGAACAAATCTCCACATATTTTTTCTTTATTTTTAGAGATGTGACAAATGATCAAATGTTCTCTGGCTGATCATTACTAAAAAAGTCTGGTTTTCATAAGGGCTTAACTTATAATCGATACGTGGAATATTCTTGTAATTATAAGATTTGTATTTTCGCATTGATTTATTTTTTGTATATTATATTCCGCAAAGCCGTACTGGAACGTATAATGTTTGGGGTGCATCTTGCGCATATGTTTTGCCTTTAGCTGGGTGCACATCCAAATAGAAAGAAAGATCTACGTACAACTTTTCTTTCTATAATAGTTGCTGTTTGATCATTGCTTTGTTTTTAGTGTTTTATATTTATTTGCAAGAATTAATTAGCTGACTGCATGAGTGTTTCAATTCGAATATGGTCTCTATATTTCGCCATGGCACATAATTAGCTAATGAAGAAAACAAAATAATCTTTTTTGAAAAAAAGTCAGTTCATTTCTGAATATTTCTTATTTTTTTGTTATTTTATGCATTATTTATATTAATTATAGACTTTAATTCAACAGCCAATCTTATTAATTTTTCCAATAATAATAACAAAATTAAACAGCGTAGAAATATTGAACAATACCTTCCTTAAAATTCATTTGTACGGATTCAATTTGTGCTATTAATTATTTAGCTGTTTTTATTTTATTTTATATTATAAGGTTCTTTATAATATTTAATTTCAAATATTGGAAAATGTTCAATATCCGGTGCATTTATTATATTCATATTTTTTTTCTTGTGAATTCAATTTAGTTATTATCAGTTAAAGTTTCTTTCAACCTCGCTATTTTATTCGTGTAATGTTTGCACTTTTCTCGTGGCTATCTGCGGCATAAAGTGCGTCAGATGTTATTAACACTCTACATGGAAAATAGGCGAATTGCGTTATATACGAAACTCCCATCGCGAGCACCTATAACCACATGATATGAACGTGTTAGTTTTAAATGTGTTAAAATATATTAAAATTAAATGAAATAAAAAAGATCGAATTAAAAGAAAATCTATACATACATTACATGTAACAAGTTATGTAAATACATGTGACGATTAAACAATACAGGATCCTCGTCGTTTAATTCTACGTAGTCCTTCCCATGAGAAAACGCAGCTTAATTGCCATATATATAGTCATGAATTACTAGTCATGAGCATGCTTCAGCCAGCTAGTAACTAGTAACTAGAAACATCTTTAGGTAATACAGCTTATAAGAAAGCAAAGTTTACAATTTTCTTATAATCTGGGTCGCCTGATGAGGTCTATAGTTACTAGTAACTAATAAATATTTATTTAAAGTTTATCGAATACAAACCAGCACCAACACCCATTACTAAACTGCTGTGTTTTGTTTTAGAGAGGAGTGTATATATATATATATATATATATATATATATATATATATATATATGTGTGTGTGTGTGTGTGTGTGTGTGTGTGTGTGTAATTCTTGGTTCGTTCGTTATTAATTGTCTAAATAACAACTGGTCCGATTGCTTCAGCATTTTGGTATAATATGTTTACTGTACCCATGCGTGTTTTATAAACTATTTTTTAATTATAACATTATACTTATTTTTTTCTTTAAAAATAGGTGGACTTCTTTGTAAGAATTTGTCCATTTTTGTTATTTAGGGACATATATTTATCACCGCCTGCCATCACGTGACATCACTAAAAGGAACTTTTCTATACCAAACTGACTTTTTCGTTTAAAAGTGGAATTATTTCCCTTTCGTTAATATTTTTTTTAATATTTAGTGTTTTATATATATATATAAAGTACAATTGTTGAATGTTATTCTTTTGATTATATTCGTTGGGGGGGCACTATTAAAAAAGATTAAAACGGAGCGAAAGTTAATCTGTCGTTCCAGTTTTACAACAACTGAAAAACAGCGCATACTTCGCAAGTTTTATCGTAAGTTACCAAGCGACCCATAAAAATGTGGTTGCTGGGTGTCAAATCTGCTTAAAATATTGAAAAAAAAAAACAGAACCTCTCTCAAACATACTGGCAATATTTTGGTTTCGTCCTTCCCTTGGGTGTTTCCAATAAGGGGGCATTGGTTTATTAGGATTTGTATTAGAAGCTGAACACTTGAAAAAAATTATTTAATTCTTGAATTTTTTGCTTTTGGTATAGCCCACTCATAAAATTGAAGAAACGACGAAATAAAAACGAATGGTACTCATGCAAAATTTAACCTCCTCCCCGATTCCCATTATGCTTCGGCTTCGAACGGCAATCATCGGATTCAGCTGAACGTTGTTCAAATGTTGAAACATTAAATCAATATTTTATTTATTTGTTTGCATAAATAATAAATGATGGGAGTATTTTTTCTGTTTATTTTCTTAACATCTGTTGACAAAAAATAATTCGTACATTCTCTTGACCTAACTATTTACAATGTTCATATAAAGCATTCATATTTTCTTTTATAATAAAAATTCTGTTTTCAAAAAGAAACATTTACTACCAACTTTCTTTTTTGAAAAAAGTGCAAGTTTTCCTGAAAAAAAAATTCACCTGACAATTTATGGTAAAAAAATAATAAGAGTAAATAAACAATACAAAATGCAATTTTTCTTTAGGAATGTGTTCCATTTTAACAAACTGAGCCACAGAAACGCGTAGCCGGCTGCATATAGTATATATATATATATATATATATATATATATATATATATATATATATATATATATATATATATATATATTGTTTTGCCTTAGAAGCAGTTTGTCTGGCCCGAACTTATTACTTCTGTGTGTTAGTTTCAACATTAAAGGAGGTGTCTTCTTCTTCTTCTTCCTCTTCTTTTTTATTATTATTATTATTATTATTATTATTATTATTTTTATTATTATTATTATTATTATTAGTAGTAGTAGTAGTAGTAGTAGTAGTATTAGTATTATTATTAGTATTATTATTATTATTATTATTATTATTATTATTATTATTATTATTATTATTCACTATGTGTTCTAACACTGGTCATAATCAATGATTGCTCACTAACAATAACCCGTGGTATTTTTAAGTCTGGGTGACAAGTCTCCCCAGATTTTTAGTAATCTCAAACTCTTTTAGTAATCTTTGGGAATTAGTCTTCATCATCGCTACAGCCGTTTGGCATTGACTTCAAGATGGCAGTGATCATTGGTGATCACTGGAATGTAGATGATAGTAAGCTTCTCTGTGGAGCCAGTCCTCATGGCTGGATGCCTGGTTAGTCTTATTTCTCCTCAGTCTCTCCGTTCTTTGCGACACCTCTCAAATATTTATCTTTTTTTTAATATTTATTTATATTTATCTGTTTGCTTTATATCAAATGCTGTTTCTTTTTATATCCGTTGGTATATCTAGTTCATTAGCATTAGTTTGCGCATTCAATGGTTTTCCTTAATATTTCATCTGCTTTCATTATTTTTATCAATAACAGTCTTTCAACACTTCCCCCGAATCCATCCTCTCTTATTCGTTATCGAAAATTTTCCAGATCGTTCCTACTGTTCCTACTGTTATTGGTGTTTATTTTTACAAGGAGGTTACCACTTATCAAGGGCTGGAAGCCACTCAGGGATAAGGGTTATTGAATGTATAGTACGTTGTACGTTAGTGTTGAGATTTCATAAAGTGTCTACTTAAGGTGGCGGTTCATCTGGAATTTGTTTACGTTGGATTTGAAGACATCCAAGTTGTAGTCAGGTGGGAAACAGGCAGACGGAACAGAGTTCAACTGGCGTGCTGTTCTAAGAAAGAAGTTGTGTTCATGGAATCTACGTTTTGATTTAGGCACAGATAGAGAGTGGGGGGAAATTTTTGACAGTTGCTTCAGCTAGATGGGTATTTTTCGTAAAGGATTGGCGAGGGGGGACCAGAGATTGGAGCTCAGACGAGCACTTGCCATGGAAATAACGGTAAAACAAAGACAGGCTCGCAACGGCTCTTCTGTGGGATAGAGAGGTTACAGAGAAGAGAAAAGCGCATCCCCCAATAAGCCACGAAGTCTATTTTGTACTCTGGCAAGACAGGATAGGCTATTTTTAGCAGCTCCTGTCCAGATATCGCAGCAGTATACCATCCTTGGACGTACTTGGCTTTTATATAGATAGAGAATTGCATCAGTAGTGAGATATCTTCCGGAGCGGTAGATGGAACGCACCATTTTACATCTGGCGTAAAGGTCAAGCCCAAATTACAATTGATGCCACCTGGGGATCAGAGCGTTGATGGTGTAAAGATAGGATCTTGGTTTTAGATGCATTAAAGGTAACCAGCCACGTCTACCCCCACTGAACGACACGCTCGAGAACAGAGGAGAGAGAATCAGAGAGAACTTTGTCATTTGCAGCCTTTGATGTGTTGCCGTAGATGGTCGTGTCATCAGCATAGATTTCAACGAATGATTTAAGTATGTGTTTAGGGAGATCATTGATGTAGATCAGGAAGAGAGTTGGGCCCAGGATAGACCCCTCAGGGACTCCAGCATTAATACTGCAGGCCTCTGATTTTTGTCCATCGACCACTACACTTTGGAGCCTATTAGAGAGAAATGATTTAATGATTGAGAAAACATTTCCAGTTATACCGTATCTGGAAATCTTGTGAAGTAGGCCGTTATGCCATACCTTGTCGAATGCCTTTGATATGTAAAGAGCAATTGCCCTAGAAAGGTAGCCTTTGACAAGAGATTCGCAAATCCTATGAGATATAACCGTCAGCACATCTGCGGTAGATCTTGCAGAACGGAAACCATATTGCGTGTCACTAAGGAGGTAATTTCTGCTGAGGTGGTTGACTATTTCTCTATTTAATATGGATTCCAGCAACTTACTCATGACACACAGGAGACTTATAGATCTGTACTGAGAGGGAGAGGACTTATTACCTGAATTCTTAAATACAGGGTATACTTATTAGGTTTTCCAGGGTGTTGGAAAGCACTTCTCCTTAAGGCAATGCTTAAACAGTTTCGTAAGTATGGGAGCAAGTTCAGATGTAAGCTTTTTTAACACTATAATTGGGATGACATCAGGGCCAGTTGATTTACTGGAATCAAGGTTCTTGATTAGCTTGGCGACCTCACACACAGATATGTGTATATTTCTTTGCGTGTTTTGTGTTATAGGAGCAAATATGGAGAGTTGATGGCCTTCGTCGCATAGAGTAGAATTAGCTGCAAAGTTCTTTGCAAATCGTCTGGCCTTGTCTCATGCTGACGAGATGACCTCTGGTCCATTGATAATGGTTGGGATAGAACGCACACCTATGCTCAGGATCCTATTTGTTATTTGCCAAAACTGGTGTTAACCAAGCCACTGATCAGCTACTTTAGATTTAACAGACTGGGCATATAGCTCTCTTGCATTTTTTATTACTCTTTTGCAGTTGTTGCTGGCGTTCCTGAAAGCAGCTTTAGTCTCAGTGTATCTATTACGTTGATAGTTATGGAAAAAGTGATTTCTGTGCACAATGGCAGCCACACATTCTTGGGAAAACCATGGCTAGCTGTTAGGTTTTTGTTGGAAATGTTTAGATGGTATGAATCGGTCTATGCCTACAATTAACCATTCGGTCTGGTCTGATAGTATAGAGGACACATACTTTTTAATCAGGGAATGCAGCGGTAGATCAGCTATGGAGTATCGGTATACAGTACGGTGGAGGGGTACGTCTGGGGACTTATTACACTTCATTTTTATCTTAACTGATGCAACGGAGTGGTCGGAAGATCCTAGAGGAGAAAGAACAGTGCATGAACATAGCTCAGCGGAGGTTGAGAGAAAAAGGTCTTGAAGTCTTGCAAACTGACCGGTAGTATCTGGCACGTGGGTCGGCTCGCGAACAATTTGAGTGAGGTCATAGGCAATGGCAAAGTCATGACAGAACCTCCCCTCGTCATCTGTCTTATTTGAGTGGGTCAGCCATTCCACGTTATGGACATTGAAGTCACTACAAATGTGAATGTTACCCGATGGATGTGCAGACAGGATGAGGTCTATTCTCAAATATGCTCTTAAAGATAGTAACTCCGCTGTTGTGGGGGCGATAGAGGGCAAATACAAATGCAGTGGTGTAAGCTAGTGCAACCCGGAAGCACATATAAGGTAAATTAGGGTCTTCTCTAGAGATATCCCTGCCACACGGGAAGCCATCTTTAATGTAAGCACATATTCCATGCCCATGGCGATCTTGGGGGTGGGGGGTCAGATTTCGATGTTAAGTTAGAGTATCCGTTAATTATGAATTCATCTAGGGAAGTGGTCGGCCCTATTCCAGTTTCGCTTAGAAAGAATATGTCCGGTTTCGTCTCCTGTAATTGGGTTTCAACCTCCGGAAGTTTGGAACGTAGAAGGAAACAAGGTAGAAGGGGTCTACGTTGGAAAATGGGGGTCTAGGTTTATTCGAGTTTTTGTTTTTGAGATCTTTCATGTTATCTTTCAGTTATCTTTCTTTATTTTCCATATTCCTGTAGCTTTCTAGTCAGTTATTTTCTTCGCGTCTTCGTCTTTTTCTCATCTTTATAAATCGTCATCTTTTCCATCCTTATGAATCATACTTGTAGATGTTTCTCTGACCATACTATTTTCGTTTTATTCCTTTATTTTTATTCTCTGCCTTTTTTTTTATTTTTGCATTCTCATTGTTGTGCTGAATATCCGTTCCGTATTCTGCGTTATTTTTTATTTATATTGTGTTATTCACTGTTTTCTTCCTTTGTCCTTCATTTTCACAAAAAGTCGGCCAGCATCATCTTCTGGCTGTAGCAGATTGTTCATGGTCATAAGTTTCCTTGTCTCATGGTCGAGATGCCTTCATTTTCCTTTGACCAGGCTTATAAACAGTCTACAGTTTAATAATCTTGTTTTGTTGGGATGTACTTATTTGAAACAGACGCGGAATTTATTGAACTTATATACATAAGAGAGGCGTGTGCTTTTCAAGCTGATTTGTAATGTCAGACATTTTAGTGATTCATACGCCAAGTGAATACATTTATTGTGCGTATGAAAGTAGTTCCATTATATTACTACACATTAGATTCTTACTAGTCATACTGCTCAAGGTTTTATAAATGTTATTAAGTTCCTTCTATATAGTATAATTTCTAGGGACTTCTGTTATTCTTTGGTATTTTTGGTAGAGAATTCTATGATATTCACTGCTTCCATTTTTCTTCCATTTTTCTTCCATTTTTATAACTAATGATGCGCATTTATTCCTTCCAAATTCTATTTAGATATGTTGCCTGAATATTTTGATTGTATTTATTAGCATCTTAGGTTTACAATGTAAGACGGTTTACTCATTCGTAAGACAAGCTACAATGTTTATAGCGCGTAGGAAAGTAGTTCCATAATATTACTACACTTAGAATATTACTAGCGATACTGCTCAAGTGTTTATACTTTTTATTATTGTCCTAATCTATAGAATAATTTCTATTTTCTTTTTTTATTATTCTTTTGTATTTTTGATAGAGAATTCTATGATCTCAACTGCCTCCATTTTTAACATACTTATAACTAGCAGTGTGCATTTTTTTTCAATTCAAATTCCATTGTGATATACTGTCTGAAGATTCTGCTTGTGTATATTAGTGTCACGTGTGTTTTTTTGTTTGTTGTTTGTTTTGTTTTGTTTCTTGCGGAAAGTTTAAGGTCGGTTATATAATTTAGATTGTTTATTTATTTTTCTGGATTATGCATTGACATTTTTCTAGTATGTTTTTAAATCACATCATGGCTATGATGAACAGTAGTGGTTATAGGGAATTTCCTTTCAAAACAATTCTTCGTTGTCAAATCTCAGTTATAAATTCTTCCATATGGCAGAATCACGTTTGACTTACAGGTTCTCATCAGATCACCGAAGTTAAGCAACGATTAGCCTGGCCAGAACCAGATGGGGGACCATTCGGGACTTTCAGGTGCTGTGTGTGCTCTCCTCTTATGTCGGCATAGTTTCCAGTCGTTCTGGACTTCTCCTTGCCACTGGACTCAAGCAGTGCCGATTCAGGAGAGGAGAGGAGAGGTGTGGTTGGGGATTGCGCTATCTTTTCCATATAATTACACAGGGGACTGCCTCTACAGGGGCTTCCTGTGTCTTTTAATTTAAGATAAAACGGAGTCTTAAATACATTAATTTTCCATTAGTTTAAGTCCTCAGGTTCTTACTGCATTCTCTATCAAATTGATGATCGTGTCTGGTATTTTTACACCATCAACACTTTATACTCTACCCCTGAAAAATCCTGTAGCGTGTTTCCATATGTCATGCTACGGCGTTGTTATATTCATTATTTTAATAACTTTTTATTTTTACAGGATATTTTGGAATATGTATCGTAAATCATGTGTTTATTTTTTTTTTCATTTCGCAACATCCTTTTTGTTCTTTAGGAAGTCGCCCACCATTGTTAAGGCAGTACTAAATCTGTTCTCTCGGCTGTGCTCCTAGGGTTTTTCACATAATTAGCCGGTTTTATGCCAGTTGCATATGGGATGGTTCCATATTCTGTGTTTTTTTTGTTTTATTTTTACATGGAGGTCACCACTTATCAAGGCTCGGAAGCCTCTCGGGGATAAGAGTTATTGCGTGTACAGTAATCAATCAGATAGTATCGTAGTAACCATTAGTATTGGATATTTGATAGGGTGTCTTACTTAAGAGAGCGATTTGTCAGTAATTTGTTTATGTTGGACTTGAAAACATCCAAGTTGTAGTCAGGTGGGAAACAGACAAACGGAAGAGAGTTCCACAGTCGTGCACTTCTAAGAAAGGAGCTTTGCTCATGGAATCTGCGTTTTGATTTAGGCACAGATAGAGATTGGGGAAAAATTTTGTACAGTGGTTTCAGCTAGACGGATGTATTTCGTGAAAGAATGGCGAGGGAGAACCAGAGAGCGGGGTTTAGGCGAGCACTTGCCATGAAAATAACGATAAAACCAAGACAGGATCGCAACGTCTCTTCTCTGGGAGAGAGGCTGCAGGGAAGAGAAAAGGGCATACCCCACTAAGCCACAAAGTCTATTTTGTACTCTGTCAAGGCAGGATAGGCTGCTTTTAGTAGCTCCTGCCCAAATGTGGTAGCAGTACTCCATCCTTGGACATGCTTGGCTTTTATACAGATAGAGAATTGCATCAGTAGTGAGATATCTTCTGGATTGGTAGAAGGAGCTCACCATTTTCCCAGCGTCCTTTGCAATAGACTTGATGTTCGTGTTCCATTTCAGATCAGGAGTAAAGGTCAAATGGAGAAGCGTGTCAAAACATGGAGCCTCCCCAAGACGAGAGCCATCTATTTCAATTGATGCCAGATGGGGATCAGGATGTTGATGATGTAAAGATAGCAGCTTGGTTTCGGATGTATTAAAGGTAACCATCCACCCCTTCCCCCACTGTACCACGCGCTCAAGATCATAGGAGAGAGAATCAGAAAGAGCTTTGTCATTTACAGCCTTTGATGGGTTGCCATAGATGGTCGTGTCATCAGCATAGATGCAAACGAATGATTTGATATCAGTGTGGTCATATCATTGCTCATCAATTTTGCTACGTCGGTACATTTTTTGAGGTTTTAATTAGCCTTTTTATGTAGTTTTGTGAATTTTTTGATCAAGTATTGCGTGTTATTTCTCTTGATTTGGTTCTCTCCATTTGTTCTAATTTTCAGTGAGATAATTTTCTGCGTCTTCTTCTATTTCCTGTAACTCATCTTTCATGTCTTTCATTCGTTCGAAATTTTTATTGTGATCTCATCGCTCTTTCCATATATCGCTCTAGTAGAGTGTTGTTTCTGTCAGATTCAGCTGTTTTGGGTTGGTTATCTAACCGTTTACATTTTTATATAATTCAATTTCATTTCTTTCAAAGATTTTATTTTGTATGCTCCGTTTTGTATTTGTGTTGCCTAAGTTTTCCATCTCGTGTTGATTTAACTCCACATGTTTCCTGTTTAGTCTCTCCCTGCGAATTACAGTTTTGTTTTTTCATCTATGTTTGCTTTCATCGTCTTTATTTATTTAGCTTTTCTTTTAAGTTTAAAAATCTGAGTTTCCAGTATGAACTCATATAAATGTTTAGCCAGTACAATTTTCCCCGTTTATTTTACTGAACTTTAAGTTCAATACTTATTGTCTTCGCACCAACATGAATGAAATTATTTTAATATAAATTAAATTATTTTAGTTAGCAGTTATATGTTCTGAACAGTCGCTGTAATATACAGTTCGTTGCCATTAAAATGCCGGCCCATTTTATCCATCTTTTACGTTTATTTGAACAGAAATAATATGAGAACGAACATCTGTCGTTGATTTACTCCGATGTTGTAATAATTCACATCCTTCTATCCTCATGGGATTAACGTACCATTTCCTTTATACTACCGGGGGATCGACGCATATACGCATATAAAAACGAAATAATGTTGTTAAATATATAAATGTATATTATCAGATGTGTGGCAATAACACGTTAAATCGACTTACAAGTTCAACCCTTGAGCAGCTATTTTCACTTGCTAAAAACCAAACCGAATTTGTTTCACTCGGCCAAAATCCATATATATCAAGTTCAATATCTAAATAACAGAGTAGTTAGGTAGAGAACTTTCACCATATATACAAACAGATACACAGGCAAACTTAGTTTTCATATATATATATATATATATATATATGTATATATATATATATATATATATATATATATATATATATATATATATATATATATATATATATATATATAAAGAGAGAAAGATGGGGGGAGAGATTAATATTCCAGTTGTTTTTTTCATTATTAGTAATATTATTTTTTTTATTATTTCTGTCAAAGGGGTTATGTTTTAGGTCGACTCTTTACAACCAACCCATAACATTGCTTGACAATGTCAGGTCAGGAATTGCATTATGGTCCCATTAGCAAAAAGTTATTTTAGGTAATTAGATCAAAGGCAAGGCAAAAAGTAAAAACTTGCACCGATGGCGAGACATTCGGTTCTGTTTATCGCAGAATGGACATATTTTTCCTATATTACAGCCAATGAATTTCTGTAATCTCATTTCATTTGAGCATTATCCATACTTTTAAATATTCGATCATCACAAAACATTGGCTTTTAACCCGTCTTACGGCAGAATGTCATGGCTGACTTTTCATAAATTTTTAGGAAAATGAAAGTGACAGAGTGGTTTATCAAATGTCAAGTTCAAATTTAGTTTGTTTTACAGAAACACTTATACTTAGAATGTTGAAAATCTTCATGGGGTCATTACCGTAAGTACCCCATATATATCTAAAGAGAATTATTACGAGAAATATATCGGGAAACCAATGCCAACAGTAGAATCAAATTATCTATAAGAAATAACTGACTGAATTATTTATTAGTTCACGTCACTTAAAGTAGTGCATATTATTAGTGGATATATATATATATATTTCTATAACATAGCGCCATTAATAAGTATATATATATATATATATTTCTATAACATAGCGCCATTAATAAGTAAACTGTTATTAAAAGAACATCATTTAACTGTGGACACAGGTTAACTTTCTCACACCATTCAAACACCCCCTGTAATAATTAACACATAATCTCAATCAATAAATTACATAAAAAACACTAATTTCATTCCTGTTACAAACTTATATTTAAATTTCAACAGATATATCTTTTTCCCAATAAGAATATAAACTTGCGTTCATAGTTTTAAAATTAAATTAACGACTATATGACGTCACTAAAATTTCCTTTCTCTTTAACAGCGCCAGCCCCCCTTCCTTTTTGAATTTCCAACATCAATTTTTCCGTTTCTCTTAAATAGAACTGCGTCACACTGTGCACGTGAAACTTTTTCAAATATTTTTTGTACTGGTATATTTTTTGGTTTCTTAATCTCATTCACCCAGAGGAAGTCTCGAAATAAAGACGAAACGTTGGTGAACACATAATACGGTTTGTTCCTTTTTTATTTTCTCTATTTTGTCGGAATACTATTTCCATTATTTTCATCATTCTGTTAAAATGGAACACCGAACTTTTAAGCAAAAATTGCGGCAATACAAAAAAATACTAATCGCTGCCAACTCTCACAACAACAGGAGAACTTTTTTGCTTAAATGTATACAAGAAAAAATTATACCCAAAAGTACATTTAAATATTTGAACTATTCGCACCATATTTTCCCGGATTACATTGAAAAATATTTAGTTGCTTCAGCGGATCTTTTAAAACAACAAAGTTCTCATTTATTCCATGAAGCCCGGACATTAGCTAACGACCTACTACAGAACTACACCATGACACACAATTTTTTCTTAAATATAAACAAATCAATTCAAAGATTCAGCACCCGCCATTGTCACAAACTGGATAATAAACTTACAAAATTAATTTCCGACAGCAAATGGAAAACTATAGGACGCCCGGATCTAATACAAAATCTTTCTACTAAAGTACTCTCAAACACTGAAATTGAAGCCCTTAGTTTCGGACTAAAATTCGCAACTGGCATACATTCAAATATTACCACCGACGCAATTTTGAAGAATTACAAACATGAAGATACGGATTTTCAAAAAGGTTTCATACAGGGTGTAATTTCTGTTGCAGTTACTCATCCATATGAAACTGTACTTCCTAAGAGATATATAGATGCTTTGAAACACCTAGCGAATAACAAGAACTTGATTATATCACCAGCTGATAAAGGTGGTGGTATAGTATTAATGGAAAAAGATGAATACCTGGAAAAAATTTCCACATTGTTGGCAGACAGCAACACTTACACCAAAACTGATTTAAAGACAGTAAATCGAAGTGTTGAGAATTTCAACCAATCTTATAAAAAACTTATAAAATACAACAAAACTTGGATGTCATACATTGAATACCACCCCAATGTTCCATCACTATATGGCCTGCCAAAAATTCACAAACCAGACATCCCTATGCGCCCTATAATATCCGGCATCGGTAGTGCCACACACAAAATTGCACGTGCCATATCCAACGTTTTGACTCCACTACTGGGCACTATCAGCACCTCCCACATAAAGAACTCCGGAGATTTACTGAACAAAATAAAAAACATTAACGTGCAAAACAAAACTATTCACAGCTTAGATATAACATCATTATATACTAATGTCCCCATTAAAAAATGCTTGAATCTACTCCTTAAACATTTAAAAAAATCTAACATTAGCTTACCTTTTCCTCCCGACACTCTTATAAAAATCATTAGACTTATAACTAACATGACTTACTTTCATTTCAATAACAATTTCTATAAACAAAATTTTGGTCTTCCTATGGGTAACCCTCTTAGTGGAGTATTAGCTTGCCTTTTCTTAGAATTCCTAGAATCTGGTCCTTTCAAATTCAGATTACCTCCAAACACAGAGTATTTCAGATACATTGACGACATCTTAATTTTTCTTCCTGAAAATACGCGCATAAATATCATTACAGACAAATTAAACTCAGTCGAACCTTCCATAAAGTTTACCTATGAAACAGAAAATAATAACTCATTACCTTTTCTTGACATACTTATAATAAAATCCAATAATAAACTATCCTTCAAAGTTCACCGCAAAACTACACACAAAAACGATTACATACATTTCTATTCACACCATAACAATAAAATAAAAACAGGAATGATAATTGGTTTCTTCTTACGCGCTTTCAGAATTTGCAGTCCTGAATATCTGGACGAAGAATTCAAATACCTTACAAACATTTTGAAAACCTTGCAATATCCGACATATTTCATATTGAATGCTAAGAGAAAAGCCACACAAATATTTTCCAGAATAAATAATAATAAAAAATCATACACACCAGACCTTTCTCTCATAAACAGACATCTTCTTTTACCTACACACACCAATAATACAATAATTTATAACACACTAAACAAACTAAAAATTCCTATCGTACAAACCACATCACTAACCATAAGACATATATTAAAAACCACGAAACATCTCTATAACAAACCAGTTTCCGATGGAGGTATATATACTATTCCTTGCCATAATTGCCATCATAAATACGTTGGTGAAACTCAGCGTAAATTGGAAAAAAGGCTCAATGAACACAAAAGAGATATAAAAAATAGCAATTCCCTAAGTGCATTATTCTCTCATACATTGCAACATAACCACACCTTTGATTTTAAACAAGCAAAAGTAGTTAAATTCATTTCAAATAAACCGCGCCGGAGACTCCTTGAATCTGCGCTTATCGCAATTTCAAGCACTATTAAACAACGTGGAGGTTTCTATAACATAGCGCCATTAATAAGTAAACTGTTATTAAAAGAACATCATTTAACTGTGGACACAGGTTAACTTTCTCACACCATTCAAACACCCCCTGTAATAATTAACACATAATCTCAATCAATAAATTACATAAAAAACACTAATTTCATTCCTGTTACAAACTTATATTTAAATTTCAACAGATATATCTTTTTCCCAATAAGAATATAAACTTGCGTTCATAGTTTTAAAATTAAATTAACGACTATATGACGTCACTAAAATTTCCTTTCTCTTTAACAGCGCCAGCCCCCCTTCCTTTTTGAATTTCCAACATCAATTTTTCCGTTTCTCTTAAATAGAACTGCGTCACACTGTGCACGTGAAACTTTTTCAAATATTTTTTGTACTGGTATATTTTTTGGTTTCTTAATCTCATTCACCCAGAGGAAGTCTCGAAATAAAGACGAAACGTTGGTGAACACATAATACGGTTTGTTCCTTTTTTATTTTCTCTATTTTGTCGGAATACTATTTCCATTATTTTCATCATTCTGTTAAAATGGAACACCGAACTTTTAAGCAAAAATTGCGGCAATACAAAAAAAATACTAATCGCTGCCAACTCTCACAACAACAGGAGAACTTTTTTGCTTAAATGTATACAAGAAAAAATTATACCCAAAAGTACATTTAAATATTTGAAATATTCGCACCATATTTTCCCGGATTACATTGAAAAATATTTAGTTGCTTCAGCGGATCTTTTAAAACAACAAAGTTCTCATTTATTCCATGAAGCCCGGACATTAGCTAACGACCTACTACAGAACTACACCATGACACACAATTTTTTCTTAAATATAAACAAATCAATTCAAAGATTCAGCACCCGCCATTGTCACAAACTGGATAATAAACTTACAAAATTAATTTCCGACAGCAAATGGAAAACTATAGGACGCCCGGATCTAATACAAAATCTTTCTACTAAAGTACTCTCAAACACTGAAATTGAAGCCCTTAGTTTTGGACTAAAATTCGCAACTGGCATACATTCAAATATTACCACCGACGCAATTTTGAAGAATTACAAACATGAAGATACGGATTTTCAAAAAGGTTTCATACAGGGTGTAATTTCTGTTGCAGTTACTCATCCATATGAAACTGTACTTCCTAAGAGATATATAGATGCTTTGAAACACCTAGCGAATAACAAGAACTTGATTATATCACCAGCTGATAAAGGTGGTGGTATAGTATTAATGGAAAAAGATGAATACCTGGAAAAAATTTCCACATTGTTGGCAGACAGCAACACTTACACCAAAACTGATTTAAAGACAGTAAATCGAAGTGTTGAGAATTTCAACCAATCTTATAAAAAACTTATAAAATACAACAAAACTTGGATGTCATACATTGAATACCACCCCAATGTTCCATCACTATATGGCCTGCCAAAAATTCACAAACCAGACATCCCTATGCGCCCTATAATATCCGGCATCGGTAGTGCCACACACAAAATTGCACGTGCCATATCCAACGTTTTGACTCCACTACTGGGCACTATCAGCACCTCCCACATAAAGAACTCCGGAGATTTACTGAACAAAATAAAAAACATTAACGTGCAAAACAAAACTATTCACAGCTTAGATATAACATCATTATATACTAATGTCCCCATTAAAAAATGCTTGAATCTACTCCTTAAACATTTAAAAAAATCTAACATTAGCTTACCTTTTCCTCCCGACACTCTTATAAAAATCATTAGACTTATAACTAACATGACTTACTTTCATTTCAATAACAATTTCTATAAACAAAATTTTGGTCTTCCTATGGGTAACCCTCTTAGTGGAGTATTAGCTTGCCTTTTCTTAGAATTCCTAGAATCTGGTCCTTTCAAATTCAGATTACCTCCAAACACAGAGTATTTCAGATACATTGACGACATCTTAATTTTTCTTCCTGAAAATACGCGCATAAATATCATTACAGACAAATTAAACTCAGTCGAACCTTCCATAAAGTTTACCTATGAAACAGAAAATAATAACTCATTACCTTTTCTTGACATACTTATAATAAAATCCAATAATAAACTATCCTTCAAAGTTCACCGCAAAACTACACACAAAAACGATTACATACATTTCTATTCACACCATAACAATAAAATAAAAACAGGAATGATAATTGGTTTCTTCTTACGCGCTTTCAGAATTTGCAGTCCTGAATATCTGGACGAAGAATTCAAATACCTTACAAACATTTTGAAAACCTTGCAATATCCGACATATTTCATATTGAATGCTAAGAGAAAAGCCACACAAATATTTTCCAGAATAAATAATAATAAAAAATCATACACACCAGACCTTTCTCTCATAAACAGACATCTTCTTTTACCTACACACACCAATAATACAATAATTTATAACACACTAAACAAACTAAAAATTCCTATCGTACAAACCACATCACTAACCATAAGACATATATTAAAAACCACGAAACATCTCTATAACAAACCAGTTTCCGATGGAGGTATATATACTATTCCTTGCCATAATTGCCATCATAAATACGTTGGTGAAACTCAGCGTAAATTGGAAAAAAGGCTCAATGAACACAAAAGAGATATAAAAAATAGCAATTCCCTAAGTGCATTATTCTCTCATACATTGCAACATAACCACACCTTTGATTTTAAACAAGCAAAAGTAGTTAAATTCATTTCAAATAAACCGCGCCGGAGACTCCTTGAATCTGCGCTTATCGCAATTTCAAGCACTATTAAACAACGTGGAGGTTTCTATAACATAGCGCCATTAATAAGTAAACTGTTATTAAAAGAACATCATTTAACTGTGGACACAGGTTAACTTTCTCACACCATTCAAACACCCCCTGTAATAATTAACACATAATCTCAATCAATAAATTACATAAAAAACACTAATTTCATTCCTGTTACAAACTTATATTTAAATTTCAACAGATATATCTTTTTCCCAATAAGAATATAAACTTGCGTTCATAGTTTTAAAATTAAATTAACGACTATATGACGTCACTAAAATTTCCTTTCTCTTTAACAGCGCCAGCCCCCCTTCCTTTTTGAATTTCCAACATCAATTTTTCCGTTTCTCTTAAATAGAACTGCGTCACACTGTGCACGTGAAACTTTTTCAAATATTTTTTGTACTGGTATATTTTTTGGTTTCTTAATCTCATTCACCCAGAGGAAGTCTCGAAATAAAGACGAAACGTTGGTGAACACATAATACGGTTTGTTCCTTTTTTATTTTCTCTATTTTGTCGGAATACTATTTCCATTATTTTCATCATTCTGTTAAAATGGAACACCGAACTTTTAAGCAAAAATTGCGGCAATACAAAAAAAATACTAATCGCTGCCAACTCTCACAACAACAGGAGAACTTTTTTGCTTAAATGTATACAAGAAAAAATTATACCCAAAAGTACATTTAAATATTTGAAATATTCGCACCATATTTTCCCGGATTACATTGAAAAATATTTAGTTGCTTCAGCGGATCTTTTAAAACAACAAAGTTCTCATTTATTCCATGAAGCCCGGACATTAGCTAACGACCTACTACAGAACTACACCATGACACACAATTTTTTCTTAAATATAAACAAATCAATTCAAAGATTCAGCACCCGCCATTGTCACAAACTGGATAATAAACTTACAAAATTAATTTCCGACAGCAAATGGAAAACTATAGGACGCCCGGATCTAATACAAAATCTTTCTACTAAAGTACTCTCAAACACTGAAATTGAAGCCCTTAGTTTCGGACTAAAATTCGCAACTGGCATACATTCAAATATTACCACCGACGCAATTTTGAAGAATTACAAACATGAAGATACGGATTTTCAAAAAGGTTTCATACAGGGTGTAATTTCTGTTGCAGTTACTCATCCATATGAAACTGTACTTCCTAAGAGATATATAGATGCTTTGAAACACCTAGCGAATAACAAGAACTTGATTATATCACCAGCTGATAAAGGTGGTGGTATAGTATTAATGGAAAAAGATGAATACCTGGAAAAAATTTCCACATTGTTGGCAGACAGCAACACTTACACCAAAACTGATTTAAAGACAGTAAATCGAAGTGTTGAGAATTTCAACCAATCTTATAAAAAACTTATAAAATACAACAAAACTTGGATGTCATACATTGAATACCACCCCAATGTTCCATCACTATATGGCCTGCCAAAAATTCACAAACCAGACATCCCTATGCGCCCTATAATATCCGGCATCGGTAGTGCCACACACAAAATTGCACGTGCCATATCCAACGTTTTGACTCCACTACTGGGCACTATCAGCACCTCCCACATAAAGAACTCCGGAGATTTACTGAACAAAATAAAAAACATTAACGTGCAAAACAAAACTATTCACAGCTTAGATATAACATCATTATATACTAATGTCCCCATTAAAAAATGCTTGAATCTACTCCTTAAACATTTAAAAAAATCTAACATTAGCTTACCTTTTCCTCCCGACACTCTTATAAAAATCATTAGACTTATAACTAACATGACTTACTTTCATTTCAATAACAATTTCTATAAACAAAATTTTGGTCTTCCTATGGGTAACCCTCTTAGTGGAGTATTAGCTTGCCTTTTCTTAGAATTCCTAGAATCTGGTCCTTTCAAATTCAGATTACCTCCAAACACAGAGTATTTCAGATACATTGACGACATCTTAATTTTTCTTCCTGAAAATACGCGCATAAATATCATTACAGACAAATTAAACTCAGTCGAACCTTCCATAAAGTTTACCTATGAAACAGAAAATAATAACTCATTACCTTTTCTTGACATACTTATAATAAAATCCAATAATAAACTATCCTTCAAAGTTCACCGCAAAACTACACACAAAAACGATTACATACATTTCTATTCACACCATAACAATAAAATAAAAACAGGAATGATAATTGGTTTCTTCTTACGCGCTTTCAGAATTTGCAGTCCTGAATATCTGGACGAAGAATTCAAATACCTTACAAACATTTTGAAAACCTTGCAATATCCGACATATTTCATATTGAATGCTAAGAGAAAAGCCACACAAATATTTTCCAGAATAAATAATAATAAAAAATCATACACACCAGACCTTTCTCTCATAAACAGACATCTTCTTTTACCTACACACACCAATAATACAATAATTTATAACACACTAAACAAACTAAAAATTCCTATCGTACAAACCACATCACTAACCATAAGACATATATTAAAAACCACGAAACATCTCTATAACAAACCAGTTTCCGATGGAGGTATATATACTATTCCTTGCCATAATTGCCATCATAAATACGTTGGTGAAACTCAGCGTAAATTGGAAAAAAGGCTCAATGAACACAAAAGAGATATAAAAAATAGCAATTCCCTAAGTGCATTATTCTCTCATACATTGCAACATAACCACACCTTTGATTTTAAACAAGCAAAAGTAGTTAAATTCATTTCAAATAAACCGCGCCGGAGACTCCTTGAATCTGCGCTTATCGCAATTTCAAGCACTATTAAACAACGTGGAGGTTTCTATAACATAGCGCCATTAATAAGTAAACTGTTATTAAAAGAACATCATTTAACTGTGGACACAGGTTAACTTTCTCACACCATTCAAACACCCCCTGTAATAATTAACACATAATCTCAATCAATAAATTACATAAAAAACACTAATTTCATTCCTGTTACAAACTTATATTTAAATTTCAACAGATATATCTTTTTCCCAATAAGAATATAAACTTGCGTTCATAGTTTTAAAATTAAATTAACGACTATATGACGTCACTAAAATTTCCTTTCTCTTTAACAGCGCCAGCCCCCCTTCCTTTTTGAATTTCCAACATCAATTGTTCCGTTTCTCTTAAATAGAACTGCGTCACACTGTGCACGTGAAACTTTTTCAAATATTTTTTGTACTGGTATATTTTTTGGTTTCTTAATCTCATTCACCCAGAGGAAGTCTCGAAATAAAGACGAAACGTTGGTGAACACATAATACGGTTTGTTCCTTTTTTATTTTCTCTCTCTCTCTCTCTCTATATATATATATATATATATAGTTTTTAAGGGGTAAACTGAATTTCTAGAATATTGAACTTACACAGAAATTATAATTATGGCTGTATTTAACAAATTTGTTATTATTGTTCTTTGTTCTTGCTGTTTTTATTATTGTACTATGAAAACACACACCTATATATGAGAGTGCTCCCTGATAATACTCGTTCGTGTCCGCCCAGAATCTGGGTGACAACAAGTCTCGCCCGATTTTTAGTACTTTAAAATGTTCTATAACCTCATGCAAATGACTTCAAATTATCCATAAAGCATTGGTTTACGCTGACAACGACTATTTTTCTACACTGAAATTTGGGTTGCAATAAGACCCCAAGATAAAAAATATTATTTGCACTCACCCAGTGATATGGTTAATGCTCTTGTTTTTGTGCCCTTCAATTCATCTTGACCGGTAGTGATTATTTTTTGTGGAAGTACGCTACGATTATGTATGGGTTTTTTTCGGGGCGGTGGTACGCAGTTTATCAGAGTTCGTGCAGTTTCAGGCAACAGTTTATAAGATTTCTCAATATTCGCCTTCTCTTCTTTGTTGCTGTATTTCAATCTTCTTTTTTGATTTTCTTATTATTTTTGTATATATGGGGATGGAGCACTCTACCGGATTCCAGACATTTGCCAACTATCTCAGACATCCAGGGCAACAGATTTTTTTTAAAGCTTCTAACCGTGCAATTGTTTGTATCTTCCTGAGCCTTCAGCGGATATCATTACTTTTTAAATATCTTTATAATTCAACACAACAAACCATTGAATAATTCTTATAAGTATATATGCAATATACAATATGCATTTGTAAATATTTCTATCCGAGACTTCCCGAAAGCGTGGGCTTCATTTGATTCTTGCCTGGATTTGAACTTGAAACTTTCTGTTCAGACTCAACGACTGTTACTTACTCTCACATCTTCATAGCTCTCTGCGTTATATGTTCTGAACAGTCACTGTAATATACAGTTCGTTGCCATTAAAATGCTGGTTCATTTAATCCATCTTTTACGTTTATTTGAACAGAAATAATATGAGAACGAACATCTGTCGTTGATTTACTCCGATGTTGTAATAATTCACATCGTTCTATCCTCATGGGATTAACGTACCATTTCCTTTATTCTTTTTTACTCGGCGCCCGTTCAATCTTTTATATCGTTAATTAATTATCGGTTTATCTATTAATTATTAATTATACGGAATCTGTAGCCGTAACCTTGGCATTCATGTGACAGTGATAAATTCTAATTAATTATTTGTATCAAGAAAGCTTCGATACTGAAATATCTGTTGGTTGTGTTTGTTTTACGGCATGTAAACCCTTTTCAGGTTATTTAATGCCGAATCCAAAGATTTTGAAGAATTTCTTTTTAATAGAATATATTTGTTTTTTTTCCAGTCGCTTTCTATTTAACCTATAGTAGGGCCCCTTACAGGTACTACCACTCCTGGTCAGAGTGGACCTGGGAGCAATGGCAATTAAAGGGTCGCTCCACACTCCACAAAGCCCACAAGCTGGGGCCTCACCACTGTATATAGTTTAACGTCATATCCAGGACCATTTATATCGGGCCTTGACATAAGATCGTCTACCTTTTTTAGAACATCTGCTTCTAGCAGTTCAGACTGTCTGAATATACCCGCTTTCTGATATAAATACACTAAATATTAATATGAGTTTTTCTTTATGCTTTATGAAAACTCAAACATGTTCTGCCAGCCTCAAAGTAAGAAAATCAATTTCCCTCTACAAAACATTATAATTAATAAATACCTGAAGATTTAAGAACTTGTACCAAAATTACTGCATTTAATCAATTGAAACAAGTTGATGTGAAGTAAAACAACCAAACCAAATCATTTTCTTGAGATTGATTATCGATCTGTGGTGTTACATGAAGCTGAACTGAAAAAGGGATTTGATGTTATATGACGGTTAAATATTTATTGAATAGAATCTAAGCATACACATTTACGCAAATGCATATCCCTTCGATTATATTATGAAATATATGTGAAATGATCTTTCTTGCATGAATCAATTTAGTAATATTTTTTTGCATTCTTCTTTGATTATTAATCTTACTACGGTTATAATTTTTATTACTATTATTAAAAATCACTAAGAGTTTCACACACGTAATCGAGATGATAGAGTTCACACGTACGGGCAATAAGTCGTGATCCCGCATAATTGCTTCCAGGTTTCACCTATAAACATTAGCGTCCTTTTCAATAGCATCTGAATATGTGAACCTTCTATGCCTGAATTTGGTTATGTGATTCCACGGATTTAGGGAAGGAATAACTCTATTTAATGCTCTTGAACAATAACCTGCAAATTGAACACGTCTTACTTTGACGATAGATGATGCTAATGAAAGTTTGCCATAAACTTGCTATTTTGTTGAAGAGTTCTTCAACGAGAGATTTTGGGTCCTCACGAGTAAGCGTGTAAATGTACTGGTCAAGTGTGTGGCCAACTAATTCCGAGCAATAAACAAAGAAAGTATGTATTACAGATGTAAAAACAATTAAATTTTTTTATGTTTTTGCTGAGATGTGATGTTTATATTTTGCTCAAATTGTATGAAGCAGACCATGCCATCCCCTATCTGATGTTGAACTCTTTTGATAAGAATGGGATAGAAAGATCCAAGGTACTTATAATCATCGATCTCTTTTAGTGCGATTGATTCAATGTTTGTTTTATCCTGATATGAGTTGGAAGTAAAGCATCTATTTATATATTTAGTTTTATCCCCTATTGATATAATAGGCAACAATTAAGATTATCATGTGCTAATGATACTCTGACCGAAGCTTGATTTTGCGGATGGAACCGCACTAATATGAAAGTTCCTTGCAAATGACTTCTATAATCTCTTAGGAAAACCTCTAACTGGCATGCTAGTGTAATGTCATAAGCAAAATCAACCTTCTCTTAGGGTATCATTGACACATGATAATCTGCATTGTTCTGCTATACGATATAATGTACAATATTTTTTGTCTTTACTAATATGACCTATCACTGAACTCTAGCCTTCTGGTCTATTATCGAACACTTATCATTATATCAAATAGATCCGAAATATTCCCAAAACATTAATCGATTTCCACTTGTTTTTCAGGAAACAAAGATAATTTTTTTCAGATTGACTGTTTATTTATGTATTTATTTTTGCCATTTTACTGCTTCGAACGTTTTATAATAGGAAAACCTATTTAAAATTAATTACATCTGTAATAAATTGCGCCAAACGGGATCATGAAGTTGTAATTAACTTAAACGTCATTATTTGTAAAAAAGAAGCCACAAGCGTATTTCAAGAAATCAGGCTTCTGATTTCGGTATTCATTTTTGTTTCTGTAAAAATATCTTTCTTTTCATCGCAAGTATTCACTAGAAAAATATGTACTACCGGAAACTCGCAATGAATCGAACGACCAACAGAAAATATTGCTATTTGCAAGAAACATCTTACCCTGCAGACATGTAACTAATCACGTTTATCAGATGGTTTGTCTTGTGAGATATTTCATTCTGTCTCCAGATGATGCCGGATAATCAGGAGAGAATATGCAACATTTCAGAGTCTACTTCTCTCTGTAGACTTGTATACAATAAAGTTTATCGTGTTTGTCTTTGTGTGGTAATCGAGTTCGGTCTACAGATAATATACACCGATCTTTTCGTCGCGTGTTTCACTAGTATATAGAACAAATAAAAGCATACTATATATGATGAATATACATTATTAGTCAATAGAAAAGCGAGGGTTTCTAAATCGCTTACCGCAACCTCTCTTTATAAACCTCACCGCATTATGTTTCCATACTGAATCAAGTGTTGCTTACTCTTCCGAAATTTCCTCTTACGAACGGTATCGCTTGATGAGTGAATAGTAATACATGTGTTGCTTAAATTATAAAAAAAAATCCTCCTTCAAAACCTCAATGCGCGATGAGTTATTAACAAAGCAAGTGTCGCGTAATCATTAACCCTATTTCCCCAATTTTCTGTCTTAATGATTGAAGAGCCAATAGTGAAGCAATGGTTGCGTATTCTAGCAACATCTTTTTCATTTCACTTCTTTATGACTATACAGAGAAGTAGGTGTTGCTTTATTTTTAAGCGCACATATCAGTATGTTTTATTAGTTGATAGGAAGCATGTGTGGCTTATACGCTAACGGCACTTCTCTATTCTGGACCCGAATACTTGATGAGTTAATAGTGAAACACATGATAAATGTAATTTTGACTGCATTTCCCTTCTGGGCCTCACTTCTTCATTAGTCAATAGTAAAGTAACTGTTACTAAAATAATAACAGCACTCCTTATAGACCTCACTCTACGATGAGTCTATCGTGAAGCAAGTGTCGCCTTATTCATAACCGCACCTCTCTTAGATAACTGGCACTGTTTGACATATCAATACGAAAGCAAGAGTTCGTTAAATTCTAACCACACTTACCCCTTTCTAGACCTTACCGATTTGTGAAAAGTGAAACGAGTGTTAAACAGTAACTGTTAAGCAGTTAAATCAGTTACGCTGATTGATGAGGTTAGGTGTAGCTAGTGTTGCGTAATCTCTTTACGCACTTTCTCCTTCTGGGCTTTACTGCTAAAGGAATCGATAATAAAGCGATTTGTGTTTAATTTGTTTAACTGAATCATACTTTTGTAAAACTCACTCTATGACTAATCAATATCGATGCAAGTGTATCCTAATTTATAACCGCACCCTACCTTCTGGAACTCCTGCCTCCATAAAGCAATAGTAAAGCAAATGTTGCCTTATTCTTTACCACGTCTCCTCTTCATAACCGGCTCTGTTTTATAAAGTGGAAAAAACTTGCTTAAACACTAAATGTACTTTTATTTTTCTGGCTCGAACTTCTTGTCGAGTTAAAAGTAAATAAAGCGGGTCCTGATTTCTAACCGCACGTTTTCTTCTGCACCTTCATCTTTGATGATTATATAGTTAAGCAACTGTTGCTTAATCACTACCCACACCTACCGACTTTATTTTAACTTTAAATAGGGTTTAGGAGTTATAAACTTGGTTTCAGTACGCCCTGGACATCTCCTTAATCTTATTAAGTGCGTCCAGTAGCGCTCTGGAATACTTTTGACATTTTTATTGCTCACTTCAGAAATAGTTTTTGTTTTATCCATTATATATTGCTTAAAAAACAAATATGCTCAAGGAAAATGAAGATAAAGAAATAAGTGTTTCAAGAAATATGTTAAGCGGGCTTTTTAGAACTTCTTTGTTATGGCTGCGTGTCAATAATCTAAAACAAACACTATAGAAATACATTTGTAATACAGTAGAACGCTTAGTATGTAGTATATGCTATATAAAATAGTGCCCTATATTTCTTTCTTTTTTTTAATTACATTTTCACCCCAAACAAGGCAAATTGCCACTTTGGTGTAGGGGGATACTATCAGGGGAAACATCTACTGGGGTACTATGTAGGGATTTGGACAGCAAGATGTCGGTTCCCGTTGAACTTGAACTTCTGCAGGTCAGTACAGTTTAGGAAGCAGGGACCTGGAATGGAATTCCAAAATCTAACGGTTCTGGGGAAGAAACCACTGGAGTAGAGAGATCTTTTACATCTAGGGATCTCTACCGTTGGCGGTGGGATTTAGCAGCCTGTCAGGTTTGTCGATGGTGTTCACGTCGTGGGGGCACAAGTGCTTGCAATGCGTCAGAGCATTCACCATGAAAATAAAGGCAGAGGGACACAACGTTTCGTCGTGGGACAGAAGCTGAAGCTTAGATGCCAGTTCAGGGCCTATCAGATTTGCGACTCTCTTTTGAACCTTGTCAAGGAGCGAGAGACGAGTAGCAGATGCACCAGCCAAAATGTGACAGCAATACTCCATACATGGGCGAATGGTGGCCTTATAGAGGTACAAGATACTTTCGGGTGTTAGTAGGTTTCTAGCATGGTAGAGAGAGCCCACCTTCCTTGCAGCGGCCCTGGCGATGCTTCAATGTAATTGTTCCAACTCATGTTTACTGTGAACGTTAGGCCAAGGAGTTTAAAAGATGTACTCTCAGATAAAGAGTCGTTGGCCATTGCTATAGGTGGTAGAGAGGGTGTCTTGTAATTATTGAATGAAACTAGTTTAGTCTTGGCAGCATTGAACGTGACCATCCATTTTTGTCGCCATTCCATTCCGGATTGGAGGTCGTACTCTAGTGTTTCTACCATTTCTTTAGATATGTATTAATTTGTTTTCCTGTCGTGCCTGTTATAGAGTGTGGTGTCATCAGCATATATACCCATCTCAGAGCCAATGTTGT
This sequence comes from Euprymna scolopes, assembly GCF_053919585.1. Classification (NCBI taxonomy): domain Eukaryota; kingdom Metazoa; phylum Mollusca; class Cephalopoda; order Sepiida; family Sepiolidae; genus Euprymna; species Euprymna scolopes. The sequence goes on along the minus strand of NC_136487.1, from coordinate 130,705,533 downwards.
CGGGGAGGTCATTTATGAATATCAGGAACAGTAGAGGTCCAAGGATAGACCCCTGAGGCACTCCCGCATTTATATCATATTGTTTAGATCTACGACCGTCGAGGACAACCGGGATTTTTCTCTCATCTAAGAAGGATTGAATTATGTTAAGTATTCTACCAGTGATACCGTACGATCTCATTTTCCTGAGGAGATCCTCATACCATACCCTGTCAAAAGCCTTAGATATATCTAAAGCTACCGCTCTGCCCTCCCCCGCTTTGTCCAGTGAATGGTATATACGTTCAGAGATTATAGTTAAGATGTCTGCTGTGGAACGGGCTTGTCTTAATCCATATTGTTGGTCAGTCGGAAGTTTAGCATCTGTAAGGACTAGAGCATGGTTAATTAAGGTCTCAAATATTTTGGCAAAAAGTGGTAGGAGGCTAATGGGGCGATAATTTAATGGGTCAGTTCTTTCGCCAGAATTCTTGAATACTGGTACCACAGAAGAAGTTTTCCCACAAGCCGCAAAGCAAGATTCATTAAGGCATTTGTTGTAGAGTTTGGAGAGAACTGGGGCTACTTCGGCTGATCACTTTTTTAATAGCACAGCTGGGATGAGATCGGGTGCACATGCTTTTGAAGTGTCAAGGTTTTTATGATAGCATGCATCTGAGCAGGGGTGATTTTAGATCGTCTAGCGTGGCGTCTGTCCGCATAGGAAATTCATGTAGGGGGTGGTTGGAGGGTCCAGTGTCGAGTTTGAGGCAAACCAACTGGCAAGCATGTAAACCCTCTCGGTTGCTGAGCAAACAACCTCGTGATTTTTTGTTAGTGGGGGAATTGTTGATTGCCCATTATTTACTACACTGCTGTAGATTTTCCAGAAGTCACGAGTTCCTAGTTTTTGTGCTTCGATGCGTTTTTTAGTGGTTTCCATAAATTCTCTCTTAGCTGTCGCTATTTCTTTCTTACAATTACATCTAGCTTCCATGTACTTCTGTCTGTTTGAACTGGACTTATGTCGGTTAACTCAGCGGTATGCATGCTGCCTTTGAGCAATGGCAGTAGCGTAAGTCGAATAAACTATTGGGGGAGAGTGGGGTTTGCTATAAAAATTTCCGCGTGAAACATGAGCTTCGATTGCAGTTTTGAACCATTTGGTGGTCTCGTTTGCGCACTGTTCAGCAGGAAGAGAAAAAAATATTTCCCTATGGGGTATCTCTGATAAGATCTCTGATGGCTTCCCAATCAGTCTTTTTTATAATATTTCGTTGTTTTGAGCACTGGCTCTTCAGTTTTGGCTCTAGAGTTTGGGGCGATTTCAACCATTATCACTGCATGATCAGCATTTCCAAGTGGGATGTCGGTATTCATTATACAATCATCGGGAACTGTGTTTAAAAACAGATCTAGAAGTGATGCATGTTGTTCTTCCTGATCAGGGAAACGGGTTGTAGACGTAACAATTTGTGATAGGGAATGAGATATACAGAGGCTATGAGTTGTGCTGCGTGCTGCATCTGTGCAAGTAGAGAATTCAAGCCAGTTTTTGTGGTGGACATTAAAGTCATCAAATACATGTACTTGTGCGCTAGTGTCGATGCAGAGTGCTGTGTCTATGCTGTCAGAGACTTTGTTTATTATGGTGCAGTCTTGGGTTGAGGGAGAACGTTAGAGAAAGTAAAAGTAGCTAATGTTGTGTTGCATAATTAGGCTAAAGCACATAAAGGCTTGATCATCCGATTCTAGGCTTGTTTCTCTAGTCTAGGGAAGGGTATTACGAATGTAAGCTCCAAGTCCGTGGATGTGTCTGTGAGAGGCCTTACGGCAGAATGGGCGATATCCAGGCATATTAAAGTGGTTAGAGGGGATGGAGGAGTGTAGGTTCGTCTCACTTAGCGCTGAGATATCCGGGGTATTTGTTAGGAGAAATGCTTCAACATCATCTAAATTAGTTTTAAGCCCACGGATATTTGTGAATGCAAGCATCAAGGGAGGAGGCAAGTTGAATTTGTTTGACCCTAAGCCTGATTTAAGCTATTACAGGTGCGTGTAATAATGCGGTAAACTGCTTGGAACGTGGTTGATGCTGAATCTAAATTCACTGTCCCAATTTAATTGTAAATAACTCTTTAGTTTCTAAGTATTTTTTAAAATTCTTTAACATTCTTTTGAAGTTTTCCAGATACTGAAAATTAACTATGGAAAAATTCAGTATCGTCCAACGTACAAAAATGGTACATTTTATAATCAAAATCAAGGCTCAATAATTCAAAACGAAAGAGCCTATCGAAGACATTCCAGTGTGAGAGATGCACATATCGTAGGGGTATCTAAAGGAAAGGGTTTTGGTCAAAAAGGCCCAATCATGAATAGAGATAAAGGAAAACATCGTCCGAGTAATAAGTTCAGAAACCCTGGAAGAGGTTATGGCAGAGGTTATCAAAAGAGCTCAAATTTGTGAAGCAGAAAATGGAAGGCCTTTCCAGGATTTTTATTTTTCACATTAAACAATAGAAGTTTCTACAACTAACTAAGTTAAAATGAAGTGCATCCCCTTTGTTTTATGAAATTATAATTACATGCATATAACTGTTGAAAGTAAAAAGTTATTTAAAATTGAAATGTGTCAGTTACTTTTTGCTCGGCCTGGACTTTTTCGCTTATTTAGTTTTATGGTGACTCGGACAGTGCCTAATACTTTCGATCGAATACATATTCAATTATTAAGGGATACACGGCGAATTGAAAACGCTTAACTGTTAGGTAGGAAATTCATTATTATTGCTACTATTTATACAATAATAGAGTTAACATATGTTTTTGCAGTCACATTTCATAAATCACAGGTATAAAATTTAGCAGAAATATTGATATATATATATATATATATATATATATATATATATATATATATATATATATATATATAGAGAGAGAGAGAGAGAGAGAGGGGTATTATGTTGTGGTGACGCCACTAATTAGCATACGTGGGTGAACAAGATATAGATAAAGGTATCAAGCCAGCAAGACCGGGGAGCTGTGTTCCAACGCCGGATAGGCAAGGCGCATGTGCCGGTTGCTCCATGAAAGACTTTAACACGCCCTCTGCCGGACAATCTTCCAACTGCACCTTTGTAAATATGTATTATCTTTTCGTCTTAATATATTTGTTTTACCTTTACTTTCTGTGCTCGTGTTGTTATTGATACAGACACTACAATATATATAAAGGAACCCGTGTTTCAACATTTATAGTTTTATGTTGCTTTAAGGCGAGCCCGACAGAAATATAATATCAGCGTTTTTGTAGACGGAAATAGATGTATACAACATGTCCGAATCAGTAATTTATACATTTATAAATATAGGCACTGCCAAAAATGGCCGAAAAATCAAGTTGTTGTTTTTAAAACGAAATTACATTTATTAAAATCCATTATTTCTGAGTAGCTTTTCCACCAGAAAGATAAAACCCTGAATTTTATCATATAGTAAACAGAATTATGTAAAACTTTTTCTACTATTTTTAATTAAATTTTAAATGTTAAATTTTCCCAAAAAGTTAACAATTGACATTTTTTGTCTTGCACAAAAAACGTACATAAATATTAAAAAAAAAAAAGGTTTTTGAAATAATTAATTTATTTATTTGTTGTCTAACTAAGATATAGGATGATTTTCTAAGAGAATATGCAAAAATATTATAATATAAGTACCTGGATTTCAAATAATTCCACTTATTCATATAGGCAACCAGTGACTTCGCGTCGATCTACAGTCTAGATCAACAATGTTTACGCTTGTAGGTGATAAACAACAAACTATGGAAGACCAAACAGGCCAAAAAAAAAATTATTTTTCAGTGACGAACATTTCAATGTATTATTAACGCTGAGGCTGGCCAGTATCAGATGGGTGACCATTTGTATGAGTTTGGTTTTTAATGTGTATGTGTGTGGGGACCAGGCTCCCCAAAATTGGACGGGGCAATTTAAAGCAGAATAAAAAAAATATTTCAGCGCGTTTGGTCCACTGTAGTCAAAAGGCGGCAAACGTTTTCAAACGGGATCGAAAAAATGATGCTATTTTTAAAACAAAGGGCACAATATTTATCGAATTGTTTTTTTTTTGTATCGATTCTTCAAATCATGCCCTGTTTAATAATGGTCATGCATTATTCGGCTCGCTAAAAAAAATTGTTAATTTATTTATCAAAGATTTTAAAATGGCTTTTTTCGTATAAATATTATTTTTTTTTGTTTGTTTTGCTTAACATAAATTAATTATTTTACTTAACATATTCACCGAATTTCACACTTCAAAACTCAAAAGCGGGATAATTAAACACAATCGAAGTTCTGATATTCAGACGTCAAAATAAGGTATGCAAACAAATTTTTGTTTTTTTAATCTATAATTCTGTCCCTTACAACAACACAATATGTTGTGTTCAGTTTCAGATGATTATTTTAAGCATATTTGTACCTCCTCAAAACAAGGGGGGGGGTGTAAGCAAAAAAAAAATATAAATATCGTTTATGAAAAGTAAGTACACTGTTTTAAAGTTCATTCTTTTCTTAATAATCGCTGAAAATTTCGTATTGACCGGATAATTACCTGATTTTTGGTAGATTTATAAAAAGACGGTCCGTCAAAAAGTACTTACCCGCCCCCCCCCAGTTTTGGCGGTGCCTATATAAATATTTTCTGACTTAAAATTTCATATTCTTATTCATAAGACAAAGCCTATAGAGTCTCAAAATATCAGTTTAATTAGAACAGGTTTCATTGGATGTTCAGGGGCCAACGAGCCGATAGGTAATCTAGTATAATATAGAAAACTTCAAACCAAAACAAATACAGATTAGAACAAATTTTATATATAAAAAATAGTTTGCTCTAAAATTAAATGTTCTTATTTGTTACCTCAAAAACATAAACCAGTCTAGTACGAATGGGGATGTCTTTGTAAAAAGATAATAAGTAAATAAATAAAAAAAACGAGGATTTTCAGAATTTCAGAATATATTTTTGTATAGAGTTACCACCATTCTCAAAGAACGGTCGACATCAGTGAACGATGCCTCGATTTTAAATGTCAGGAGCATGCCTTTGAATTCACACCTCTGCCTTCACTTTGAAATCGAGGAACCCATCTCCTAACTGTCCTAACGTCAGATGCACCGGTTTCGTAAACGTTTAACAGGCGCCTGTAAATGTTGGTCGGTTCAATTGTCTCTGCATGAGGAAATTCAATGACACTTTTGTGCTTCTAACACTACATTATAACAAGTGCTAATTCCTTAGAAACTCACACCGTCATTATCTGCAACAAAGTGATGAAAATAGTCAAGTTTGGTCATCATAACAATATAATTTGCAATGCCCTCTGATCCAATCGAGTGGAATAAAAATAGGAAGCTTACTTTTAGAACGACCTTCGTGATAAGAATAAATTAATACTTGATTTCTTTTGGTTCTTTCGAGACGGATGTGTGAATATCTACTGACAAATCTTACATGAACTTGATTTTGTTCTTATAATGTATATATCTGTATCTTATGAGGGGGTATCTAATTGAATGATAATGAAATAATGAAATGCATTTAAATCGCTTTTATCTGATTATATAATTGCCATCGTTGCCTTTGCTAAGGTTAATATGGCATCTAATTAAATTAGAGCTACAGTTCAATATTGTTTTCTGAAAAACATAATTGAGGAAATCGTTTCATTATATATATATATATATATATGTATGTGTGTATATATATATATATATATATATATATATATATATATATATATATATAATGAAATAAGGATTACAATTAAGTTTACCCAGATAATTCAAAATAGCAAACTTTAAGTATATCATAAATATTAAAGACTTAATATTTACAAAGTAATCCTAATCAGATGTAAAAGCTCAATTAACTCAAATGGAAAATAGGAAATAGAACTCTGGTTCATTCGTTCTAAAAAATCGGCCTCGGCAGAACTGTGTTAAAATCGCTCCATTTCTGCATTCTACGCACAATTAATCTTTTAATAATAATATTTTGAACTCACTTTTTTTCCTTGTACCATTTGTGAATTATTTCACGGAATTCTACCTTCCGGATGACATCGAAACATCTTCCAATAACTCGATTCCTTCGGATTTTTACTTGTGGATACGAAACTTTAACCACTTTTTCTTGGATTTTACCGTTAGTTGATATTCTGCTCTTCACCTGACCATCTATACACGCGAAGTAATGTTTCGACATTCTCTCTGCTTCACTGTGTTTTTACCATTTACTATGGCTTACTAGTAGTTTCACTAAATACTTTGCAAGCAAAATCCGATACCGCTTTTTGCTAATTCCTTCCCTACGCTGAGAAGGAAAGTATTTCTTTCGAAACTCTGCGGATTAAAGACAATCCATTACATTTGTGTTTCCTTTTTGACAATTAAATATGTTTTTTTAACTCTTCTTAAAGGGTTTTTAAAATGTTTTATTAATTGTTCGTATATATATATATATATATATATATATATATATATATATATATATATATATATATATATATATATATATATATACTAGTGTTGGGGCGATTCCAATATTTTCGATATTCCAAAACAATTACCGATTGCGTATAAAATTACCGATTCTGATACAATTACCGATTCCGATTCTTTATAGATCTCTAAATGTTATACAATAAAGTCGTTATTCTCTCCCGATTAAAAACACACTTGTGACGCGTGAACTAGAAGTTACTAGAAGTTTGAATTAATAAATATATTTTTTAATTTATTATTACTACAAGAAATGGAAGACGTTTTATAAAAAAATAAAATATAATGGATAATTAAAGGAATCGGTTTTGGTATCAGAAAATAGACTGAAACTATTCCGATTAATGGTCCCAACACTAATATATATATATATGTATATATATATATATATATATATATATATATATATATATATATATATGTCTGTGTGTGTGTGTGCAATGATGAAGATATAGAAATATATTCCACCATAATGAAACAGGAAAACCTAAAACTATAATATATTATATTATCGAACATTTCAGCTTTATTTAGATATCTCCTCTCAACAACTAATTTGTAGAAACAAAATAAAATGCAATTATGTATTAAAAACTATGTGGTGCGGTTAGGATTTATAATTACTGGTTTTTAATCGTTTTCGTTGTTAAATTTGTATCACATGTTTTTTTTTATATTTAAAATACTATGTGTCATTTGAAAAAAGAATACTATCCATGTCATGAATGTACCACCCATATTAAATTGTACCGGCTATGTTTCAATGGATTAAAAAAAAAATTGACCTCAAAAACGCAGTAAATATTTTCAAATACTGTACTTGTACTATCTTTTCTCAAGGCAATCATTTTGCTGATCTCTTAAAATATAGAACATACGTTGAGTCCTATATGGATAATTTAGTTGTTTTTTTCCCTTATATATATATATATATATATATATATATATATATATATATATATATATATATATATATAAGTATAAGTGATATACAAATTACCATTAGCGTATGAAACGATGCTCTTTGTGTAAACAAATTGATCTTAGGTACTTTGGACAATGCCTAAACATTGTTAATTCACTGCCTGCATAGCAGCAGCTATACAGCCCAAGGGTTAGAAGCCCTGACTGTTGTTTGGGCGATCGAGTTTCGATCCTGGCTTGAGGTAGTCGCTTGTCTAGCCGCACTGATGAGCTGTGAAATAGGGAAACACTACTCTATGTGGATGACTATATATATATATATATATATATATATATATATATATATATATATATATGTATATGAGTGTGTATAAAAAGAACTTTCTTTCCTTCCTCGTCAACAGCAAACAAACAATTATTTAAGTAGGAAAACTTCTCACCATTTTATTATCTAACCTCAAACACCTAAAAGCATCTAGAATACGTGGAGTAAATGATAAGATAATGTTTCACTTAAATTCAGGTTTTGTTTTATTTACCCTGGGAAATACTTCTACATATCTGTTGGCTATACGCCCAGAACTCGCTAAAAAGATTTCAACTAAGATTAAATGGTGCGTGCTTTCGGCCACATATGATTAGTTCACCTACGTTAACTCTAAAAGCCATTTAATTTGGACGAGAAACCTTAAAGCAGTGTTTCATAACAATAGTTTTTCCAAATAAACGAATGCTCAAAAGTAACGCCATGTTTACTCAATAGCTAATGCAATTTATTATCTTTAAATACCTCTCATATGTCGTCATATTACTTACTTTTATAAATGAGTTACCACGATTCAAGACGATTCTGAAGGCTACTTGATACTAAGGGTTCACGAGTGTAAGCGGGTCGGTTTGACAACAGCGTGATGAGCGCTGGCAGGGGCTATATACGAACAAATAGAGTTTGCAAGCATTACGTGTCGCATTCTTAAACTTGTGCCATACTTTCAACAACCAAGGAAGCGTAGTTATTCCAGTAATATTATTGTTCACAAATTGTTAGAAAAACAGAGACTGGTGCATGTAACTAGTTTTGCTCATATGAGATACTCCCAAACTAAGAAGGTTCCGTTCTGTTACAATGTTTTTTTCATTTTCATTTTACTATCAAGAAATGGTGGAACCCATTGCCCATTAATGCAATGTGAATTTTGTATCAAATCCCTGACCATGGGTCAACAGCGATAAAGTTCTTAATCATATGTGCCAATGGCATTTCAATTTCTGATGCTAATAAGCGCTTCAGTCACACACACACACACATACACACACACACGCACACACACACACATATATATATAATCAAGGATGAGAGTTCATATAGAAACGTTGTTTTAATTTGAATAAAATAAAATACGCATCAAGTGCGCTTGAAAGCCAAATCACAACGTAATATTAGAAAAATAAACAAATATTTTACTTGTTTGAAATTTATCACAACTATATTTCGGAGGTATACCCCATCTTCAGTGTTTTGTTTTGTTTCTGTTTTATCCTTTTCTTCTTCTTCCTTGCCATGTTGTAAATTTGGAGCAAGAAGTCTGTTTGTAAAGAGCTGTGCGTTGTATCTTGCGGTTGTATTCTGAAATGTTTGAACTGTGCGTAGGCAACGCGAGAATAACTTCAAGGATGAGAGTTCATATAGAAACGTTGTTTTAATTTGAATAACATAAAATACGCATCAAGTGCGCTTGAAAGCCAAATCAAAACGTAATATTAGGAAAATACACAAATATTTTACTTGTTTGAAATTCATCACAATTATATTTCAGAGGTATACTCCATCTTCATTGTGTTGTTTTGTTTCTGTTTTTCATTTTTTTCTTCTTCCTTGCCATGTTGTAAATTGTTAATACCACGTTGTGATCTTGTTTTCAAGCGCACTTGATGCTTATTTTATCTTATATATATATATATATATATATATATATATATATATATATATATATGTGTGTGTGTGTGGGGGGGGGGGTGATATCTATATATTTTTTTAAAATATAATTATTTACTGACACGTGTTTTGTTCTCTACAAGTTTTATAGCATTCTCCAAAATAGACAAATATAATGTGGTGAAAAAATTAATACACTTCAAACGATTTCGGCAATCCCCAAGTGATTAAATGTATCCGTGTGATTGAGTGTCCATGTGATGAAAAAACATGTGACTAAATGTCTAGTGATTAATAGTCGTGTGAAAAAAATTCGGGTGATGAAAAGACTGTACAGCATTAAATGTAACTTTAAAAAAAAAAGAAGTAAAACAAACGGAAAAACCGTGCACGCGAGTATTTGATTTTTCTAAACCGTTCGCTTCTTTAAATAAAAAAAATAGTCGAGGTAAGATCGAAAGCAAAACATAAAGGCAGTGAGTCAAGTACGATAACCATTCAATCAGTTTGCCACAACTTTTAAAAAGTGCTTTGAAACCTCGTGAAACAGTTGACAAACAGATAAAATCCGGTAAACCCCCCATCCTAAGTACCTATTTTTTTTTCAATTTTGACAGTTTAGCAGTCATTTTTTTTTTCGAGTGAAAACCGATTACAATGTTTTCGACATATCCAAATACACTATATACCAAATTTCAAGTCTGTCAATCAAAGATTCGTTGAGTATATAGCTCGAGAATGTTCTCACGCAAAGATACTCACCTTTTTTTAGGTACACAATATATAGATTTACAATAAACATTATAGATTTATTTATAAAAAAAAATGAAAACATGTTTATATTGGAGCTTTAATAAGCTTGACGTGTTCTGGCTAAAAAGACCGTTCCTAATGATGCTATCTCAACCTTTTTTTTAATCATGACTTTATTTTCTTTTTAATGTATTTTGGTGAACCCTTATAGCGTATTTTATTTTCCAGTAATGTTGAGAAAACCAAAGAACATATACCAACAGTTGATCTTGAAGGAAGACTGAACCGATATTCACGTTACATGTACCATGGGGGTCCACATGGACCCCGCTTGAGAACCATTGCTGCAGAACAGGCAAAACCTCCCTATGTTTGTCATTTTGCATGGGTGTCTCTCTGTGTGTCTATAGGTTCGTCTCCTATAGAAACCTTAACGGCTAAGCTGATTTTTTTTTATTTTACACATATTAATGCATCTGAAAGTGTTCTTACATAGGTTTTATATTTTAATGGCTCCGATAAGTATCCAACTTGATAATCGAAGAAAAAAAACAGTTAGAGAAAGAACGTGCAAAATTGGACCAAAGTAAACATTGTGTAAACACCCTTATACAACCTAATGTCACATATAAATCTATAAAATTTTATTATTTGTTATCGTTAAAATAGGTAAAATATATATTTTAATGAAATCAATTGATTTCCTGCTTCTGCATTCACTCCCGCATAAGTCGGGCTTCCCTGCTAGTACACACACACACACACACACACACACACACACACACACACATATATATATATATATATATATATATATATATATGCGTGTGTGTGTGTGTGTGTGTTTAGTGGCTCGAACAAACCCCTCCCAGGCGACTATAACATCCGAATTCATTTTGAAATTTTTATCACCATAAGAAAAAAAAAATAATAATACATTCAAAGTATATTTATTTCTGTATTTAGATTTTATGCAAAACTGTATATTTTGATAGGACGGTAGGAAAATCGTAATTGAGGGAGAGAAGCAAAGAGTTAGTAAACGAAAGAGAGATCATGCGTCCCAGCTCGTATTTAATATTTTAATGAAACAATTTCAAATTGCATTGCATTAAAATTTTGCGCTACAAAGAACGCGTCGTTGAATGAATGCATGAAACTGTAAAAATGGTTAGACCGTTCTACCGCTCCAGTAGATATCTCACTACTGATGCAATTCTCTACCTGTATAAGAGCCAAGCACGTCCAAGAAACAGGAGCTCCTTAGAAGCAGCTTATCTCGCCTTGATAGAGTTCAAAATAGACTTCGTAGTCTAGCGGGGGTGCTCTTTTTCTTCCCTGCAACTTCTTTCCCACAGAAGAGACGTTGCGAGCATTGCTCTGCGTTATCGTTATTTTCATAGAATGTCCTTGGCTGAGATCCAATCTATGATTTTCCTTGGCCTGACTTTCATGAAAAACATTCGCCTAGCTGAAAATACTATGAATAATTTTCTCCCTCTTTATTTGTGCCTAAACCTAAATGTAGATTCCATGAACAAAGCTTCGTTCTTGGAACAACACGACTGTGGAACTCTGTTCCGTTTTCCTGTTTTCCAACTAACTACAATATAGTTGTCTTCAAGTCAAACGTGAATATGTTCTTGATGAGCCGTCCTTTTACGTCATCCAATTCACCCAATTCCCATTACTAACGATTACTACGACATTTTCCCATCGACTACTGTACAGTTATTAACACTTATCTTAGAGTGGCCTCCGGACCTTGGTAAGTTTCCATTTTTTGTAAAAAAAAAAAAAGGTTCTTTAATGGGAATTTTTCGGAATATTAAAATTAGCATAAAATAGAGGACCAGCATCCCATTAATAGTTTGCCTTCCTAAAGTGAATAAACAATTGGACACAAAATTCTCTTTCACATTATATAGTGTCTAAATCAAGTCACCTTAAACATGTGCCCTTCTTCTTTCCAATTTAGATCTCCTATTGTTAATATATACATCACATGTTCATTGCAAAAAGAATAGAAGATGTGGATGTAAAACCGATGCCTAAGAAAACGTGAAATCTGAAAAAATAAATATACCTTAGAATCTACCTCGGCATTCACCCAAAGAAACACCCAAGAGAATTAGCAATAAACCTATTTAAGTTTGAGAAAAATCAAAGCCAAAGAGTGTCGGCCTCACTTCAATCTATAATATAAATCTCCCTTGTCTGTTTTAATGTATGTACGTATGTATGTGTGTATGTATGCATGTATGTGTGTATGTATGTATGCCTAAAACTATAGGCAGAGGCGACGGATTTTCATGAAATTAATATTGTTTTGAAGCCCCACTCTTCGGACGACAAATATCGAAAAAACGGCTAAAAACATTAATTCCTTCTCCCTCAACTGAGCACTTATCTACAAGTAGTCGCTTTTTTCGCCGATATTTTCGAAAGTCATCGCCTTTTTTCGATTGGCTAGCCTTAATTTAAACATTCGATACTTCCGCTTTGGCGATGGCCGGAACGGCAAAAACGTCAGCTTTTTTTCACGTCATTTTCCTCCTTCGTAGTAGGGGTTCGAGTGTGCCTGCGTACCACCATCTTTGTTTTTTGATCAACAAACCTCCAAACACCTGGGTAACGCGGGCCACCCAGGCTAGTCTATAATCTTAATATCACCTGTCTGTTTAATTGTATGTATGTTTATAAGTATGTACGTATGTATGTATGTATGTATGTATGTATGTATGTATGTATGATTTAAATTCGACAGAGGCAACGAATTTTCACGAGATCGACATCATTTTGAAGCCGACAAATATAAAAAAATTGGTTAAAAACATTAATTTTTTCACCCTTTACTGTACAGTTTTCTACAAGGAGGGGTCGATATTTTGCGAGCTATTTCATCGTATCGTATAGATTGACTTTGCTTAACTTTAACGTTCCGAACATCTGATCGCGTTATGGAGTTGCGGTAAGACGTCAGATTTTCTTTCACTTTCTTTTCCGTATTCGTGTCAAGGGTTCGATTTTCTCTTTTTTTATGCTCAACACACACCGCCAAATACCCGATCAACGCCGGGCACGCAGGCTAGTTTATTCTAGAAGAAAATGCCAAAACCGTGTCTAAGCATCAGAACAGATAGAATTAAACTTGCATTATTTAACAGCCATGTATGTGCATTTGTAATGAAATAAATTCCTGTTTAAATTAAAAACTCAATGCCGTGTTTAAATACTAAGAGGGCCGGGAAGAAGAAATATTATTTAAATTTAAAAATACATAAAAAATACGAATTAAAAAGAATATAACATAAAATAAGAACCAAAATAAAATTATACAACAAATTTATTGTTTCCACTGATTTAGGACGAATCTAAAGCTAAATCCAACAGCCACATTAGTTTTGCTTGGTCAGGTCAAGTTCCTGAGCTATGACCGCATGTTTTTTTATGTTTTTGTTTGGAAGTCGGAAGGAGTAAAATAATATGCGAATGATTGTATTGATTAAAAATAATTATTTTATAACAAACAGTAGTTTAATACGAGAGTTCTGGGTGAATATGACGAAAGTAAATCAGGTTGAAGTCACGAAAACTCGAAATCTTCCAAAATATGACTTTCAGCATACATGAAAAAGGACTGGCCTGTGTGGAAGGAATTAGTGCCTTTCAAAGAAAGAAACATAGTCAACCAGCGTCTAGTAAACAAAGGAGAAACGCTCTTCCCTAAGCTGCACATCAGGCACGGCTTAATCAAGCAGATCATCAAGGTCCTGGGCAGGGATCGTGACTGCTTCACTAAATTATGCCAAGCTTTAGCAGGGTTGACTATGGAGAAATTGAAAGCTGACACCTTTAATGATCCTGATGTCCGGTAGCTCATCAGAGATGCAAAGATTGAACCCAATGAACAGAAAGGTACTGAGAGTGTGGAAGATATTTGTTCTAGTCGTTAAAAGAATTCAAGGCAACAGTAAGGCCAGAAACTCCGTAGAAATGGCAACAATATATTGACAGCTTTCAGAAACCTGACCTAACATGAGCATTATCTATTTTCACCTATGGGCCAGTTTCCTAAGAGCCTGAGTAACGAGCTGAGGGAGAGATTCCATCAGGATGTGAAAGAGACTAAGACCAAGTTTCGGGGTCGCTGGGGCGCAGTTTTGATGCCTGACTACGGTTGGAATACGAAGAGACACCCCCTGTCATGAAACATCCCAGGAGTGTTTGGAAATGTATGTTCCAGCCCCAAAGTTTGAACAATGGTGAAGCAATATGCAATTTACGTGTAATCACCTGTATCAATTCTTTATTCATTATTTATTGATTTTTTTGACAATTCATGATTATAAGTTATCTCTATCAATTGTAGTTGGTTGCAGAAACGACTGCTAAGTTTATTAATAATTAAAATTCTGGCGATATTTCTGCAGTTAAATTGTTTTATGTTCGACTGGAAGTCAACTAACAGCATTAATGGTAATTTACACAATCAGGATACGAAATATTGACGTTAAATTTTTCGAACATGCCTTTTTAATGATAAAACTCGATTATGAATGCTATATTAATTATCTTGATATGTTGCACTGTCATTAATGCGATGCACGTAGTAATTAGTTGAATATAAATTTGAATATTTACGTTAAATGACATGGATTGAGGATATTAATGATGTCGCAGGCAGTTATTTTTTAATGAAGCGATTTAAGAATACGTGACCGGTTGCGCACGTCATAATTTTCAGACGAATATAATTGCTGCAATATGAATTATTCAATATATAATCTCTGCTTATATATATATATATATATATATATATATATATATATATATATATATATATATATATATATATACACTTTGTTTTATGTGTGTGTGAGTTCGTTTTCGTTCGGTATGGATTCGGAAACGGCTAGGCTGATTTTTTTTTAATTTTTACATGAAGGTATTTGATGGGTTTTGGACTATTTTTACGTAGGTTTTGTGTTGAAATGTGTTCGAGAAGTCCGATTTTGACCAAAGTTAACACTTTTATCCGACCTAACATCACAAGTGTGGTTGAGAAGTTTTATCACCGCACACGTAGAAAGGTCCAGCCTATAAAATCAACCGTAGAGTCTTGTTATAAAACAGGGGCACGTTCGAAATAAATATTTCTTTTAGTACATAATTTCACCATGATATTTAACATTTGTGCGTTTAGCTTTATGTCAAGTAATTATGGAAAAATAATGTCATAAAATCAATAGCTGGTTTTATGACAAGACAAGGGGGCATTCGAAATGAGTGTTTCTGATTAGAGCACGATTGAGCCATCATACTCGATGTTTGCATTTTAAGCTTTAAGTGAAGCTATTATTTACAGATCTATATATCTATAAAAGTGAAAATGTCTTTATGTGTCTGTCTGTCTGTCTGTCTGTGTACATTCTCCTACAAAATAACTCTGTCAATTTTCGGTCTATGTCTTTAACATAAGAGGTATTGAAATTTAGGAAAATCTTGTTCATCGGTTTTCGGCCAGAAATTTGCTGTTAAAGGGTTAAAGTTTAACGATCAGACTTTTGAAATTCTACCAAACATCTCCGCTAATTGTGGGTCTAAACACTTGAAATTTTTGATATAGGTTCTTTTAACAGCGATCAAACTTTATAATTTGATTTGAGTCTAAAATAATAAATGTAAAGGGGTTAAAATTGGAGTAAAAGTTAAAAAAGATCGACCTCTGCGGTCTCTACCAAATTACTCAGATAATGTTTCGTCTAAATATTTTAAATTTTACATGAAGTGTATTCAGACATAGAGCAAGCTTTTTAATCGGTTTTTGGCCGGGAATTTGGCTGTCAGTGGGTCAAAGTTCAAAAGATTTTACATTTGTTCTCTCTAGCAAACTATTCAGCCAATTTTAGGTTTAAATATTTGAAATTATACATAAAGGATATTCAGACATGCAGTAAGCTTTTTAATCAATTTTTGGGCGAATGTTTCACTGCCAAGAGGTAAAGGTTGAAAGAGTTGATCTTTGCAGATTCTACCAAACTCCTCTGACAATTTTGGGTCTAAACACTTGCAATTTTAGATTACTTGGGCATGTGTCAAACATTTGAACTTGGTTTGAGCCCAAAACAATAAACGTGAGAGGGTCAAAATTTGGGTTAAAGTTTTAACAAATTTGACCTCTACGGTCTCTGACAACTTTTCTCTATAGCAGTGTAGAAAGCCTATTATCTAGAAACGCATTGCCGTACATATGCACACTTTTTAATATACACATATGCACACTAAGATACGGGTCGAGCAAAGCTGGGTTGAACTGCTAGTAATTTAATAAAACGAGCAATAGATTCTCCCCGGTGCAATGTAGATTACAATGCGTTGTCGAGGTATGTGAAGATTTCTCCCAGTGCACTAAGGAGTGGCGAAAAACTAGAGGAGGTAATGAATCTTTTTTATAAAAAAAGTAGGCGAATTCATCGATGACAAAAAAATTATGGGGACGCTTTACAGTTTATTGATCCTCACGCAACTCTTGACAACATCGACTCTCCCTGATAGTATAATCTGTCCATATATATAAAACGTACTTTGTCTGTGTGTGAAGTAAACGAAATAACCGAATCATTTTTTAATTTAATACACATGCACTTTAGGAGTCTACATATGTTTAAGTTTTGCATCGGAATGCCTCCGATAATTATCAATAAACCCTAATAAAAAAAATTGATTAAGAAATCGTTATTAGAGAAGCGACGTTCCGATTTGTCCAAAGTTAACACTCTTAAACTAATTCTCATCAGAAGTGGATTTCATAAGATTTATGACCCCACCAGTAAAAAGGCTCGGCTTATAAAATTAACAGCATTATTCGATGAAATACGGACGCGTTCGGAATATATTTTTTCTTTGTAAAGAGCACTATAGAGCTATAATTCTTAACATAAAACTTTAAATCAAGCGTTTTTTTTTATATAGTTTAATAAAATCAATTGCAGGTTCTCTACCTTGCAATGTAGCTTCAAGCTATTTCGAACTAAGTCACTGAGAGCGTCATTTGAATTTTCCTTCCGGTGAACCATAGGAGGTCCCATCTAGAGCAGACAATCAATTTAATAGAAAAATTAGGCGATTTTACTGATTTTTATGACAAAAAATATTAGAAATGTGGAACAGATGTTGATCCTCATTTAATTCCGGAAAATGTCGAGTCACCTTGCAAGTCAAATACATCTTTTAATAATTATATATATATATATACAAATTCACATATACATAGATACATACAAACATATATGGGTGTATATATATATATATATATATATATACATAAAATAAAATACGGATGAAATAAGCCAATTTACTACGTCTATATGCCAAATTACTACGCAATATAATGTAAAATAAACAAAAGTTTATTTGTTAAAATGAATATTCTGTCGGTAGACGCCATCCGCAGAGTTTTCTACATAGTTTTCTTTTTTTTTTTTCTTCGACAAATAAAATAAATAAATGATCAATGGATGACACGTTATTAAGGAGTGCTCACGCCGGAAGAATACACTTGTCACGCATGATATGAATGTCAGAGATGCGTTTTCTTTGCTATGAGCGTCGTTTTAAAATAAAATACGCAGGTAATAGTTTATAAGCCAAAATAACAACAGTATATTTAAAAAATCAACAAGTATGTATTAGTTTAAATTAACATTTCGACGATAAACGCCATCCTCGGAATTTTATAAATGTTTCTTCTTTATTTTCCTCGGCATGTTGTAATTTACAGAAAAGTTAGTAAAGAGTCCGCGTGTTGTTTGTCTGCGGTGTTATTTAACAAATGCAAAATAATACACTTGGCGCGCGTTATATGCTGGCCAGAGATGTGTTTTTCGTGATAAAAGCGTTGTTATTTTATTTTTAAATAAAATCCGTATAAAATAAGTTTATACATCAAATAACAAGGCAATGTTATATAAAAAATAAATATCTATTTGTTTAAAATCAATATTTGTTTATTTTCATAAGAGTGCGTTGTAATACATAACGACTTACCTATGGCAAGATAGATATTCTGAAACACAGAGAGATAAAAACAAGTGTAATTAAACAAACACTTTACGTGGTATACCATAACGTTTATGTAAGTGAAAATACGCTGCCTATATACACACAGACACACATACTAAAACAATATTTGTATATATATATATATATATATATATATATATATAAATTCTAATGACGCAGTACGTAAAATGTTAATTTTAAATCAATAAATGTTTTTTATTGTTAAAAAATATTGCATTGTAATTTGGCTAATAATCGTATATAATAGTTGTTGTTTTTTTTTTTAATTTAAGCAACAAGCATGTAAAAAGAAGAAAGCAACTTGACTTTTGTACCACGCGCACCAAGTGTAATCTTCTAGACATAAGAAAATATCAGCGTTGAAGTACGACACGCGGAGTCTCTACTACTGTATCGTTCCATTTACCACCGTGATAAGAAATAAATAAAATTCCGATGATGGCGCATTACGTCGAAATATTAATTTTAAACAAATATAGGTTTCTTTATATATTTTTTTAATTGGAATTCATTATTGAGATGAGTATTATCTATATTAATTGTGTTAATTAATCAGTTGATAAAGACGTTGAATCTCTACGGTTCCAGGTGAGAATTGTCTGAAGATAGCGGTTTCAATCCTACCCAAAGCCGGCCAGAGGCTTACTTGGCAATAACATGGTGAGACGACAATACCTACGAATGGCAGTGATTGCTGAGAAGGCAGTTAGTAGATTCGAAGTTCCTATCCGTCACGGTTACCACCTAACGAAGGCCAGAGGAATAGTTGGCCGAAACGTCGTGAAACAACTACTAATAAAGATGAGAATAATAGTCCGCAATAAATAAAAATTTTAAAAAAATGAACAGTTTTTTTGCTTTCTTTTCTTTTTTGTTACAACATATTGCGTTGTGATCACCGTAGATAAGCAACATTGAGCCTAGTTATCACTAAAATGGGTGACTAATTTGGGAATTCCAGGCGCTGTTTGTAGGAGGACGTTGACACCTTGCAAGATGCAAAACCCTAACGTAGTCATCTTCCCTTACTGGAGACCGCTTGTGAATGTTATACTCTCATGAGGCTTCCTCCTTTGATGGAAGCCTGGAAGCCAGTTAAACCAGAATAGGGTTAGTACCGACCGACACACACACACATTTTTAATTTCATATATATATATATATATATATATATATATATATATATATATATATATATATATATGAAATTAAAAATGGAGTCTGTGACACCTAAAGGATCGATGTGTCGCCCGTCTTATACGGGCTTTGTCAAGATCACCCGTACTGAGAAAACCTGCATAAGATGGGCAAAAAGTCGAGCGTCTAGGTCTCTCCACTGCCATTTTAAATTTCATATCACGGATTTCATCCATTTTTATAAGCATATATATATATATATATATATATGTGTGTGTGTGTGTGTGTGTATGTATTTATGTATGCGTGCGTGTGTTAATATATATGCTTATGTCGACATTTTTTCCCAATAAAATATAAAACGTGATCAGTGATTGGTTTTATTATATAGCAGAAGTTAATTTGCGCATTCTTTAACGTCGATTTCCTTTAAACCACCAACAGGCATTACCGTCTCAACCTAAAACCTAAAAAATCCATATGGCATCTTTTTTTAGTCACTATTTTATAATATTATTTTTATATCAAAATACGTGGGTTGATGATCTTGGCACTCCCGCTCTTTATTTTTTAGAGGAGAATTTTTCTTTCGCAATTTTTGTCACACTTTTGTGTTGTTTTCCTATCGTTTTCATTAAGATTTTTTATTCTAATCTTAAAAGCAGATTATTCTTCGAAGGAATATTGAAAAATTGATTCTGCTAGGGATTAGGCTGCCATAGATCGAATAATTTTAAGGGGGAAAAAATCTTATTTGGCAACCTGCAGGAAATTAACTTGAAACACAGGAATGAGAACAGAAAGAGGGGAAAAGATGGAAAAATTAGTGAGAATGCTTGAAAACTATAATTATCTTCCTCCGAAAGCAATTCCAGTGAAATGAAAAATAAAAAAGCCTTTTATAAAACTGCATATCATTTAATAGAGATCTTATATATACATATATATATATATATATATATATGCGTGTGTGTATGTATATTTATATATAAATGTATATATGCAATGAATATATATAATATAATAATGAATATATATATATATATAATGTATATATATATATATATATATATATATAATAATAAATGACAAAAGTCTATTATCCAAAGTTCATGATGTTTTCTAAATTCAAAATTGCGTAATGTAAATATATTAGAAGGTATGTAAAGCTTCTCTATCAATTTTCTGATTTTTACTCATGTCAAAATCTCATTGATGGATAGATGGTGCTATATACTCTGGTGAGTTAAGGGCAAAATAGATTCATTGATTGATATAATTATTAAATGAATGATAGTGTGCTGCGACACAGATATTGCCAAGAATTGTAAATGTCAACTGAATTAAAGGAATAAATTGTAAGTTGGTCAACATCATGAAATTTGGAATAAAATACTTTGTCAGGCATTCATTATATTGCTCTGTAATTATATTGATATTATTATTATTATTATTATTATTATTATTATTATTATCATCATCATCATGTTATGATTGTAGATGGAAGGGCTGCTCGAGTGGTGTA
The DNA here is from genome assembly GCF_053919585.1 of Euprymna scolopes. NCBI lineage: Eukaryota > Metazoa > Mollusca > Cephalopoda > Sepiida > Sepiolidae > Euprymna > Euprymna scolopes. The sequence continues at coordinate 130,684,616 of NC_136487.1, read as the reverse complement.
TTGGATTAATAACTATATCAGATGGAGGATGGGAAGAAGAAGAACTTGAAGACGAAATATTAGTGTCTGTTATGGGAGGATTGGTTGGGAGCTATTGCAAGAATATATAACATCTTTATCGATGCAATCATTATTGAGTGGGCAAAGATGTTTGTTATTGCAATTACAGTTTGTTTTGGGTTTAATTTGGAAAGGGATTTTTTGAGCTGATTTAATTTTTTTTGTTATTAGATGTTAAGATTCTGTGTGCTAACTTAGGCATTGTTGAATAAGAAATCCTTATTGAATTTTTATTGAAAATAGAACTATATCTGTGTGGGTATTTGAAAGAGTTTTGTACAATGTTGAAGAATTCCTTAGGTATATTAGTTTTGACATTTAGGCTAAATGGAAGATTAAACAAAATATTTTTCTTTCTCCTGATGCGACTAGGTGGGTTAGAGGCATTGCGATTAGTATTTTGCTTTAGATTATAAATGTAGACTGGCTCATTGTTATTTATAGCGGCAGATCTTGTAATTTGAATTGGTTTCTTACGAGTCATATTGTTGTGTGATTACAGATTTAAGGCGGTCTGAAGGAGGAGCATAATTGTTGTATTTAATCTTTTCCTTGTGTCCTGAGTTCCATCAGGCATTATTGAAGAAAGTAGCATTTTGATTAAAAGTTTTTTTTATCAGCAGAAAGAGCAGAAATTGTTCTAGAGACGGATGGTACTATAGATTTTATAATTGAATTGGGGTGGTTAGAAGATTTATGGACGTATAAAAGAGTAAGATTAGGTTTATGATAGAGGCTATGAGTTTCGGTGTTAAGATTAAGTGTAACATCTAGAAAATTTGAAGTTTTATTTGTTTGGTTCGATAATTATAGAAAGGCCAAAGTTATTGAAGAAGTTATATAATTTTTTAATTGTTTTGTTGTACTCTCTTGGCCTGGCTTTTGTAGTAAAAGGGGCATCGTCTCTATAAAGACCCTCTTGGATATGTTTCAAGTGGTATTTAAGTTCTTTCGGTAAGAAGCGTCCCACTAAATCGGTAACTTCAGCAGTCAGAAGCACCTATCAAGATGTCAAAATTACCAGGGGTATCCTTTCTAGTCCAAAGCTTATTGTTAAAATGTATAAGGGACTTTCTAACTAGGATAATTAATTTAATTTATGAACTAGCTAAGTCAGAATTTCTTTTAGCAAAGATAAGAGCCTTGTTTAAAAGGATCGGAGAAATTGATTGATAATAATTTTGGATGTCAAATGTTATGAAGTAAAGTAGGTGTTTATTTGTAAGGGAAACAAACCAATTAACTTTGATAGAAGGTATGATTCTATCTAAGATATTTTTACTTACAGATCCTAAGTCAGAGTTAGATGGGCAGATCAATCTGATGGAGGGGTTGTAATAGAAATTAGGTTTATGATCTTTGAGGGTGAATCTAGGAGTACTCAGAGAAATTATTTCAGTGAATTATGAATGCTCATAGAAGTCAGCAAAAGTTTAGCTTCAGAATTAATGGAATCTAAAGTCTTAGGAAGGACTATTTTATAAGATTTATTAAGTTCTTTATACAAAATTTTTTTCTACCTTTGGATTATTATGGAGCATCTTCTTCAAATTACGGGATTTCCTTGGATTGTACTTGTACAAATAGAAATTCTTTTAACTTTCCTGAAGTTTTACATTTGGAGTTTACTGTCACTGGATATTTTTATCGTCCATCAGACTATCCATTCATGTGTAATAACCTTTTTCTTCACCATGTTCCCTTTGCTTCAATTTTTTTGGTTTTTAAGTAAGGTCTTTGACTTACTTGATGTTTCATCAAATACGTCTGCATGCAAAATCCGATCCCGCATTTTGGTAATTCCTACCCTCTGATGAGAAGGAAAGTATTTCTTCGAAACTCCGCGGATTAAGGACTATCCATTTATCTAGTGTTTCCTTTTCAGATTAAATATTTTTTAAACTCATTTCAATGTGTTTTTTAAAATATTTTATTAACTGTTTGCTCATATTATGAGCTCTCTTTCCTATTAGGTTGTATCTAGCTTTTACATCTAGATGAGATCATTTTGTAAATAAATATTAATTCTTTAATATTTATAATATACTTTGATTTTACCATCTTGGATCATTTTGGTAAATTTAACTGTAATTTTTATTATATATATATATATATATATACATATATATATATATATATATATATATATATATATATATATATATATATATATATATATATATATATATATATTAGAAATAAGACCTTACGTTTCCCTGGATTGAATGGGGATTAACAAATGGTCCACTCTCTCATAGTTTTCTTTTCATTTACATCGGTGACATTGCCCATTTTTATATCAAATCCATCTAGTAATGTACCGCACTGTATCGAAGGCAGTTGTACATTTGCACATTACTTGAATGGCTTTTATTCCACAATATATTGTAGTCTACATTGAAATATAATCACCGTACTGCTGATTTTATTACTTTTTTAATATAATATTCTGAATAAAAGTTTTAAATACAAAATATACTTATTTCAATATATACACATAGGATGGTATGAGGTAACTTAACTAAATGATGCATGTATATTTTCATTATTTACTTCATAATAGCTTAATGCCAGATTATAATATTTTAATGTTTTATCAATTAATTCATGGTGAATAATCTATCTTTAATTTCGTTAAAAAAAAGAACACGCGTTTATGTGTTCATGTATTTACTTTTTTTTTACATAGGAATCACAACTTATCAAGGCCCGAAGGCCACTCCAGGATACGGCTAAATGGATATACATTAGACATTGTGATTATAGCGTAGTAAACATAAGAAATTGGAATTTTGTAAATTGGATTATTAGGGGGACGGTTCACCAAGAACTTGTTTACATTGGACTTGAAGACAATCAGATTGTAGTCAGCTGGAAAACAGGCAAACGAACGAGAAATCCAGAGATGTGCAGTTGTAAGAAAGAAGCTTTGTTCATGGCATCTACGTTTAAGCTTAGGCACAGATAAAGAATGAGGGAAATTGTTGATAGTGGTTCTATTACATCTTTACATCATCGTCATACACTGCTGATAAAATTTTTTAGACCGCTTAAAAATCTTTTAAAATACAACTTTTATAAGGATAGATTTAAAACTCTTCCGACTTAAGATTACCAATACTACAATCTAAAAGGTTATGGAAACAAAGAACTACACTCAGAAGATTAATTTTTAAATTTTACATTTTTATTAAATTAGGCTTTTTACACATAATCAAAATTATAAGACCAGAGACAAAAATGCTATTAAATTGTACAAAAACTGTATGAAAAGTGTATGAAAACATTCAACAATCAAACTTATCAATGAGTTCTACCTCCACTGCTTTTGATGACTTCTTTGAGGCATGCTAGAAATAAGGGTCCCCATTAACGTGCGGGGAAACCTGCTCCAGTTTCTGAAGATGACTTCACGAAGTTCATTTTTTGTTTAATATATTTTACCATTTCGATAAACCTCTCTTGTTATACATCTCCAAACATTTTTAATTGGGTTCAAGTCCGGAGAGCATGCAGAATGTCCCAAGCGATTGACTCCATTGTCTTTTAGAAAGCTCAAGTTCCGTCTTGCAGTGTAGATTGCAGTATTATCCTGTTGGAATAACCATCCATCCCCACACAAACCATGAGCCTCCATACTCAAAGATGCCTTATGTAGTATGCTAACATAAGTAGCTACTCTCTGATAACCCTGCACCACCTGGAGCTCTATCGTCGCGGTGTAAGGAAAGTAACCCCATACCATTAAGGACCTTCCACCAATATGACATGTGGAAAATATTTCAACGGACATGGTTTTGTCATGCCAATCTCGCTGGAAGCCATCAGAACCATCTAAATTGACTTTTTCTGATCGGAAATAAGTCTAGCAGAAATCACTATCAATGAAAAGCTACTTGATACGTTTTTTAGTAATATTAACACATTATGTGAGATCATAGTAAAAAGTGTTAACTCTACCAGTTTTCATTAATGCGAAATCTACAATTTTTTTAAACGATAACAATTTGTACATATTTCAGACAAGCTCTCGTAATCCACATGTAATATACACTAAACGAGAAACAGTGCAGTCGTGTGTTGAATCTTCGAAAAAGTCAGTCAAACTGAAGATAAGTGTTGCTGTGAAACACATGTGTATGTGGACGTTTGGCTGAAAAATGCGAACTCGTTGTTTGTTTACAAACAGGCGGTTTGAGAACTGTAAAAGTGGTGGCGGATGTCTACTTAAATAGATATTCCGACGAGTTATTTGCGGGCGTCCCTTCTGTGGTCGAGTGGGAGAACTGCCAACTGTCAACAGGACTGTTCTAGGTTCAATCCTTGGCTTGGGAGAGATGATAGTCTAGCAGCACTGATGAGTTGTGATACAACGAAACAGGACTGTATGTCGATGACTACAAGTATATATATATATATATATATATATATATATATATATATATATATATATACTTATATCTAATACCCATATACAATTAATAAAACCGTCGCAGTTCCACTCCTGGACGAAAATACCGTAGGTTTACAACAGTAGATGTCACATGCCAATGTATTATGCCCATCCTGTTAGACACTATCTTATGCAACTTTAGGACGACATTATCTACACATTTAGATGTTATAATAAAATCTTATATAAGGTCAGAGGAACGCCAAGATCACAATTTCACCATCCTTAGAGAAAATAGTTCCCATATTTCTCTATTCTTTGCTTCTACTGTTCTCACTAGACACCGGCACTATTTCTACATATTCTAACTCTGCTGGGTTATAATCTATCTAAACTAATTATCAGACACATGCACATACCATAACTTTTACGCATTCCTATTTAGAGATAATATTTTCTCCCTTTCCGAAATCCGGCACAGATAATTGGCTGCCCAGTAGACAATCTCATATTCTTATATTCTCATCTTCCACGATTATTTATTTAGTTAGAACGTAAAACACAATAACTGTTGCTTTTTTATTTCTTTTATTTCTTTATTATAATATTTCATTGGCTACATAGCCTTGCTGGCCACTTTATTCCGGCATTAACAACAAGGTATGTTAGCATTAAGTTGCAGGTTTCACCAACAAGCGAGAAAATACCAGGGAAGAAAATATACGCGGACATATATATATATATATATATATATATATATATATATATATATATATATATATATATATATATATATATATATAGCGAGAGAGAGATAGAGGGAGTGAGACAAAGAAAGAATGGGGAGGAGGGAGAGGCACAGATAGGGAGATAGAGAAAGTGGGAGAGAGACAGAAGGAGAAATACAGAGATAGAATGGGAGGGAGCGACATATAGATATTGAGAAATGCAGAGAGTGGGAGAGAGATCATTTGCATTCTATTTTATTTTGGTGAATTATTCTATTCAGTTATTCATTCCCTCAATGTAAGGGTAAATTCGAACACAAGTAAAGTGGCACATTTACCGCAGCAAGTTCGATAAAAAGCATTTACTTTTTTTCGCCTCCCTTTACTATACCGTTCCGCGTTTGTGCCTTGTTTTTTTCAGCTTTTGTTTGCCCGACTCGATACTAGACCCTATTTGCATTTTTCAATAAGGGGTTGATACATTTTTAAACGGTTTTCGTACCTGCGGGCTCGCCATGCTAATAATTAATATTAAATGTTTTCCTTCCATTCATAAATAATAAATGTAGGCCACATGACATTTTGCTTTTATGTATATACTAGCGTGGTTGCTCGGCGTTGCCTATGTGATTGCAGGTGTGTGTTGAGCCAAAAAAAAATTTTTTTAAGTGATAGGCTTGAACCCGTGACGCAAAGACGGAAAAGAAAATGAAATAAAATCTGATGCTTTAGCGCTAATCCATGACGCGACCGGAAGTCTAAACGTTCAAATTTGAAACAAAAAATGACTTGCACAAATGACGTAGCTTTTAAACCTCCCACGGATTAAAATGAAACACAAGGTTGTTTTTAATATGGGTGAAAACTACTTCCCTCTAAAAAGGGGCATTCTTTTAGTAGCCAAATGAATAAGAATTGTCTCAGTATTAAGAATTATCCTACATTGACGAAGAAACAATTAACTTAATTTATGTGAACCATCAGAAAAGATACTACACTGCGATGTTGACACGGAGACCAGGTGTTTATTTAGTGCTTGGACCCAGCCTTAGCATTATTTATTACAAGAGTCTGATTTGGGGTCTTAAGACACTTAGGCACAAGCCCAGTTGGAGGTAAGAGGCTATACACTTTTCTAGGTCACATCACCGAAGTTATGAGATATTATTTGTGACCCTAAACTAAGCAATATCACGATAATAATCCATTCTCTCCAAGTCGTTTACCTACTTAAAAATCTCCAGCTTATGAGCGTGGAATTTCATATACAATTTCAGAAAAATATACAAGAAAAAAATATATGTACAGAAAAAAAAAGATTATGTACAAGCAAAAGAGTATATATATATATATATATGTATATATATATATATATATATATGTATATATATGAAATAAAATGGATGTGAAAGAACCTGAATACTCATCGTTTCGCCCGATTCATGCGGGTTTTTTTAATGAAAATTCCTCTTGAAAAAGCCCGCATAAATCGGGCGAAAAATGTAGGTGAAAAGACCTTAATACTCAACCTTTCGCCCGATTTATGCGGGCTTTTTCAAGAGGGATGGTCATTGAAACCCCCATTCTTTAGTGGCTATATATATATATATATATATATATATATATATATATATATATATATATATATATAGAGAGAGAGAGAGAGAGATAGATAGATATATAGATATATATATATATACACATACATATACACACACGACATAATCGCGTTGATACACCGGTTCTTGTCACATCACCGAAATTAAGCAACGTGGAGTCTGGTTGGTATCAGATAGGTGACCATTTGGGAATTCTAGACGTTGTATGTGCTCTCCGCTTATCTCGGCATTTGTTTCCAGTCGTCCTCTTTTTCAATTTCCACTGGTATTTAACAATGTCGTCTCCGGAGAGGTGTGGTTGGAGATTGCGTATCTCCTTCCACAAAAATTTCAAGCAACCTTTCACGGGTATCCGTAGTCTGTCCAAACTGAAGGAGCCTGCTTTTTCTTTTGCTTTTGCTTGATATATATATATATATATATATATATATATATATATATATATATATATATATATATATATATATAACAGATGAGGGAATTAAGCTAGAATAAACTCAAAAACAAAGAAAAAGAAAACAACTAAACAAAATGACGGGTTGGTAACCTAATTCTTTGTATGGAGCGCCCACTGCTTGTGACTTTTAGTCAGAAAACAAGTAGATCGTTCCCTAGTGGAGAGTGGCGGAAGTAAGGACGATATTTTGGAAATAAGCTAGATGGGGATGGGAACATTGGGAATGGCCGGCATCTTTCAAGATAAATGTACATATATGGGCAAACATACCGGGTTAAAAACAAAAGGTGGAATGGACATCTTTGGAAGCTCTCCTAGTGCCGAGAAAAATGCTGGGGGCAGGATTAACTTACTCACCTTAGCCTAGGACCAAAAGATCTCCATTCAAAGTGGTTACTACCCAACTAACAGATCTCTAAGAAAAATTTGCTCGAGGCTGGGTCCGCAAAAAAAAAAAAAATAGCTCAGCCGAACCAATACACTAGGACGGAAAAACAAACTCAAACCTAGCACCTCGTCGGATGTTCTTGTAAGTTTTGTGCACCCATCTCCTGTCAAAATCCATGCGATGTACTCTTTTCCATTCGCATCTGATAATTTCCTACGAATCCAAGTCCCAACAGACGATTCAACCTTAGCCTGTACCTCTGACCAATTCCTATCCAGCCCCCATCCGAATCTGGACCAGATCGTCAGCCCAACTGAAATTGCCAGGAAGTGTATTAGTCCCTGACCATGCTCCCAACCACGGGCCAAGGAGTTTGGTACGGTTGACAACGTCTTCATACTCAGCGAGCATTTTACTCACGGCTTTTATGTCGTATACAGTGATTTCATCGCCGTACGCAGACACCCTGGAATGTTTGTCGAGAGATAGAGCTATGCCGTATAGGACTAGTTTCACCGCCTCGTCCTTTAACTTGCGAAGGAAGTGTTCCAACGTCAGCACATAAAGCACAGTTGACAGCGAATAATCGGATTCACCGACCGAGAGACTTCAAACGACTCCGACAACCTAACGTTGACTTGAATTGCTACCGCCGGATTATGGTAGAGAACAGATCAACTTGTTGGAGTCCGGACTTAAGCTGGCGGTCTCTATAACAGATTCAGAGAAACCAGGGTCGACCCTATCAAACGCTTTAGACTGATCCGAATTGATCAGCGCGGCTCCTGTGTCGTTTTCTACCCCCTCTAAGATCGTGCGCACCATATGCAAGCTATTTTAAATCGATCGACCTTTCACAGCATAGTTCTGATCCGCAGTTGATTTGCAAGAACGCATGACAAAATTTTCAACTCTGCGTTTAGTGATGGTCCCATAATCACCTAAGTCCTTACCACCTTGCCGATCTCTTTTCTTCAATAATGTGACCATTCCTTTGATAACCTGCCCAGCGGGGATCCTTAAACAAACCAGTGGTTAAACAAATCCTTTAGAAAAGGAACAAACATGGGTGACAGTCTCAAATACAGTTCGTAGGGCAGATCATCGAGCCCTGGGGATTTGTTATCCCCAAACTTCCTCAACGCAATAATGACCTTACGCACCGTAACTATCCCATTACACCTTGCCGCTCGGACCACATAAAGGGGGGGCGGTCAAGCTAACTTGCTGCCAAACTGCTGGACGTGGACTCTGGGTAGTTGGATGAAACGATCCTCCAAATGTTCACGAAACCCCTTAACAATTTCTCGAGTCGATACAAGAGTACGTCCTTCCAGGTTTTTCACTTTCCGAATGTACCCTCCGAGCCGCGGCGTAAGGCGGCCTTACGCTTACAAGCGTCAAACTTTAGAGCTTCATTAGAGACTTTGTTTAACCTAGCCCTAATTACTTGACCTTAATATCGTTCTCTAATCAAGCGATTGAGGTCGCTCTTAACTTACGCTATCTCTAGGGGACCCCAGCCACCGCCGGGACCAGTCTATCTCCTATGTGATTTTCGGTTCGAGCCCTAGTTAAAGCGAGTGATTGGCTGTATTAGACGCAACAACACCTAATCGTAACCTTAATTTTTACTCTCGATAACCGCCCCCACTAACTCTCGTTGAATTAGTTTTGTTAGCTGGTCCCAGAAGTCGGCTATCTCCAGTAACGATGCATTAAACTTCCGGTACCCAGCCAGCTTAGGTTAATCACTTAACTTCAAACGGGCCATAAATAGTTTATGGTCCGAATTACTTTGCCGGTGGAGCGTGGGACAAGATAACAGCTCAATGTCGCCTCTTCTAACTAACATGCTGTCCAAGTAGCTGCTCGAACAGAAGGCCGCACTAGTATGCCACGTCACATCTCCCTCCCAGGGTGATCCAAACGGCACTTGCTGACAAGATCGCACGAGGCGATCAGGTCAAACAAACTGCTTTCACACCTCTCCTATCCTCTATTATCCCGACCTTATCTATATTGGGTTCAAGGATGGTCCCCCATTAAAATTACCCGTTCCGGTCCAGAGAGAATCGCCTCAACACGCCGATAAAAGGAAGCTCTCTTGCGAGCGAGATTGAGCGCGAAAATTGCCACTATCCGGAACGTACAAATTTTCACGGCATCATCGACCACGACCAGCGTTCCGTGAGCGTCTGCATAGACTACAGTAACTGTCGCAGATAGGGTGCGACTCACTAACACCGAAACCCCACGGCAAAGAAAATTGTCATATGCTGAGTATACGTCAAAGTCGCTCATCAGCACATCGCAATCGCCGCAACAAACAAAATGGGTTTCCTGCAAAGCAGCTAAAACCAACACAAAGTCAAGTATCTGCAGAATGTCTTCTTGGTTCCTCCTCTTCTCTTTTCTCATCCCAATAATCGAGCACAGCATATAATAACAAAACTCTAAAGCACGTCTGACAGCACTGACTTCTGCCAACAGTCTACCCCTCCTCTTAACAACACAGGCTTTTTATATCGCAAAATCGTTCACCTCTATTTGCATATTCTTCTAACTCGCGTGATCACTACTCTATAAATAAGAGTCTTGACCGATTCTTTTCTTTCTTTTTATTTATTTTCGGTGACCGACCCGCACGTGGTCTATCCAGGCAAGTCACGCATTTCTCCACACTCCCCCCTGATCTCATGATCACAAACAGGACATGCGGGCAATCGTCGTTGGCGGGTACTCCTTCGAAGAATCGGGGGCAGCACTTCCTCATTGCTGTTTTCTTCATTACCACCATCATTACTACCAGTCTGTTCCATTATCCCGTCTCGTGGTTCCATAGGCGGTGTCTCACAATCAGGGCAGGGGGCAGTATCCGGCTTTGTCGGGTACTTCTCCGAAGAATCGGAGGCGTCATCTCCTCGGTGTGCTCCATCATCCCTTCTCGCGGGGGTTCGCAATCACGGGGGGTGGGCAGTATTCGTCTCTGTCGAGTATTTCGATGAGGCATTACTTCCGTGTGTCCATCGCTCTCCTCACTATTGTCATTAGTATGTCCCATCATTCCCTCGTCTGGTTCTGTTGGTGGTGTTTCTATGCTCACCTGAAGGGGCAGTAAGTGATCAGGATCATCTCTGAACGGTGTGTGATCCTCCTCATCGTCCTCAGAATCAGAAGAGGTATAACAAGGGCGGATATCTTTTACGTGACGTGGTATGCCACCAATCAACATGGTCTGAGGACTTAATGTTTCGTCTATTTTTCCCCGGAAAAATTTGGTAGTGCACCCAGCATTCGGAGGTTTTATCTTTCACACGCTGTTCATATTGGTAAATCCCATTGGCTGGTGCAGTTGCTGGTGTTGCATTGTCCTTGGGTGTTATATTATACCAGTACACAGCTTCTGGAATAAAGCACTTCGTCCTGGCTGCAATTCTTTTGATGGTGCGGTGACACCGTTCTGCTATACCATTACCCTCGGGATAATATGCACACCGATAATGCATTTTAATCCCCCATTCGTGCACGAATTTCTGAAATTCTTGACATCGAAATGTGGCGGCATTATCAGTCAGAATTTCAATCGGGGCACCACGTTCAAAAAAGACGGCTCTCAACTGTTGTATAATGCTGGCTGTATCCTGTCGTGTCAACAGGCGCCATATTGTGAAACGCGTCAGGCCACAATCCGTCATGGTAAAAAAATGTTTCTCCCCATAATGTGTTATGTCCATCCCTACTCGCTGCCAGTTGCCCTCCACCTCGAGCTTCCCTTTTTGCCATTGGGATGGTGCCGGATCAATTCTCTGACACTCTTCACACGAACGTATGGCTGCTTTCACTGATGCTTTTGTAGTTGCAGGGCATACTCTTCGGACAAAATATGCAGTCCTCTGAATTCCAGGATGTCCAATCTGCTGGTGTATCATACGGATCTGGTCAGGTCTTAATTGATCCGTTACAGTCGCGCATGTTTGTTGTTGAAGATCGGATCCCTGCCTCATTGCATCGATCCACCTCTTTGGTACTTGAGTCAAGCTATAAGCCAAATTCTGCATCGACGAGACTAACGTAATGTCTACCTGCAAGCTGTATTCGTCAACTAGACGCTTAATTATTGCTAGTCTCCTTCGTACTAGCATTTCACTTGCAGCTCTAGTCTTAACTCGAGCCTTTCCAGTCAAGGTGTCGGTTAACCAATGGTAAACACACAATGAGTCAGTGTGGAGATGCACAACATTAGTCTGCCATTGCAATGCGAGATTAAGACCTTTTAACGTGGCATCAAGTTCTGCCAAATTTATATGTTGGGCATCATTTTTCGGACGAAGCCAGCATGCATCTTCCACAACAACACCTAGTTGCTCCAACACGACACCTGTAGCCAACGAACTTGCGTCAACCCATGCATTTAGTTCATTTTCATACACTTGCCACTCACCCCGGGCAGGGTCATTTCTATGCACTCTGGACAACATTTCAGCCATCATTTGTTGGAGAGAATCATCATCCGCAACATCGTCCCATCCTTTTGTTACTGTAGTCACTCGTCTTTTCACCACTCCTGTTGCCGATCGAAGCCATCCACAGACAGGTAGATGTCCTACCAATTTACCACAGATGAAAAACACAGTAGGTCTTCTTAATACATTGGGTAACTTTGGAAGTGAGCTCCCTCGCTTCCATCGCAACGTATTGCCCTCCTCCCAGACCTCGAGGCCTAGCACGGGCACTCCATCCTTTAGGCGCTTAGGGTCTTTGCTTATTAACCCAAACGCTTTCAGTTTTATTCGAACTGCATCCGCAGACATTATGTCCTCATTAACATAGATGTCATCTATGTAGGCTGAAGCAGCTTTTGCTGTGGTCTCATCCTGCATCAAAACAGTTTTAATAATGGTTGTCATAATCAAGGGTGCTACGTTTAGGCCAAAACCTAAACGTGTCAAACAATATAGTTTTCCCTTGAGTAGTACTGTCTGAAACGGCCATAATGACTCATGGACACGTATCTGCAGGTAGGCCCTCTTTAGATCCAGAAGTGCTACATTGCTCGCTTTTTGACGCCACTCTCTCAGTTTAGCAGCGCACACATCTGCGTTTCCGGTAAACGCATCAACATACCGATTCAACTCTCGGTAATCCATTACGGGACGAATTTTTTCTTTGGTAGGTTGTTCAACAGGCATGAGCGGAATTAATCCCTTGGGTGGTCCCAGACGTTCCTGTGGGTATGGTATTAACCAACCATTGTCAATCCACATCTGAAGTTCTTCTTCATATGCGGCCCTATTCTTGGTAGAAACTGCATACTCTGGAATCGTGTTGCACAGCCGATCTGGTTCCTGGCCCATGGCCCATTTCCACTTTGCAGTCCACACCCTTTCGTTGTCATCAAGTGTAGCACAGAAGTCCTTTTCTTCAATCGACATGGCTGCACAGACTTCTTTCCCTTCTCCAAGCCTGATACCTCTAGCTGCTGTGATTGTAACGCCTCCTAGTGCTTGTACTGCATCAATTCCAAGCAACATGTCGTAGCCAAGGGGTTTCTGCTGCATCACCAGAACGTCAACTTTAGCTGTGTCACCCTTCTCAGTGCAGATTGTGACTGTCCCTTCACCACAACATACCCGTGATAAGCCATTGATGGTCATAACGCCGACTGGGTTCCTCCGCCACACCGGACAACAATGGGCACTAACTATAGACCGGGAACACCCCGTGTCTATAAGTGCTGAACACTGCACATCATCAAGTTTAACGCTAATGACAGGCAATCCTGTGTTTATTAGTTGGCAGGGGGAAAGGGTAGCGATAGTACCTTGCCCCCAACTTCGTTTCCCGAAAAGTTGCGAGATATGTGCCCAAACTTATTGCAGCGATAGCATTGCACTGGTCTCTTTGATTGTTGATATACACCTCTCCTATCACTCCGGCACTCTTTAGCAAAATGATTGGCCTCCCCACATTTATAGCACACTGGGGTGGCATGCTTATTACTATCTGGAAGAGAGTCCACATTGCCTCCATGTCGAAAACGAGCTGCTGCTGCAATTGGTTCCTGTTCCTTACAGATGTTTCGAGCTCGGGCCAATAACTCATCAGTTGACAATTCATCGATTCTTGATGATGCCCGCAACAGTTTACTGACCTCCTCGGGTAGGCCTACGAAAAAAGCACCGCTTAATATTTTATCGTTGACCCCACCAAACGGTACAGATAATTTTCGCAGGTCGGCTAGGTACACGTCGACTGTTTCCTTGGGTTTAAGTGTCCGGCTCGTCAACTGTTGCCACGCAGCAAATGGATCTGTACCAAACGCTGTATACAGGCTCTGCTTGATTTCATCACAGTCTGGTTCATCCCAGAGTTGTTGGTAGACTGCATAGGCCCCTCCGGTTAGCCTCAAAGGGATAACTGTGGCTGGTTCTTTAATTTTGCACAGTTTACAGATTTTCTCTGCCTTTTCAATCCATTCGACGACAGCCGGTCCAGTGGTAGATCCGTCGAACTCGGGTATTAAGCGAATGTCGAATCTGTCCATTGTTAGTAAACGCACACCAAGCGCCGAAATAGCTTAAAACCAACACAAAGTCAAGTATCTGCAGAATGTCTTCTTGGTTCCTCCTCTTCTCTTTTCTCTCTCCCAATAATCGAGCACAGCATATAATAACAAAACTCTAAAGCACGTCTGACAGCACTGACTTCTGCCAACAGTCTACCCCTCCTCTTAACAACACAGGCTTTTTATATCGCAAAATCGTTCACCTCTATTTGCATATTCTTCTAACTCACGTGATCACTACTCTATAAATAAGAGTTTTGACCGTTTCTTTTCTTTCTTTTTATTTATTTTCGGTGACCGACCCGCACGTGGTCTATCCAGGTAAGTCACACATTTCTCCACAGCAGCTACATCTACTTCAAGGGCCACGAGATCCTTCACCACGCGAGCAGCCTTGTTTCGGGATCTCATGCCGCTCGTATTCAAACTAGCTTGGTTTAAGTTCATTGTAGTATTCGTCACCGACCGATCTAAAATCTTAGGGAGTGAGGAAGCCGAAGAACTGAACGATACTGCCAGTTAACAACTCCGTTGTAACTGGACATCCCGAACCAGACCTCCTATGTCCAAGGGAAAGGTTAACTTAATTTCTCTGGATAGGGATGGGGGACCATAAATGGGGAACCCTCCCCTCGCATTTTTTCCCATTGGTATCAATAAAGGATGCTCTTCCTCTACTAACTTCACTCCTGGGATGGTTTCTTTCGCCTCATTCAGCATCCTCTATAGTGTTTTACACGGGGTCCGTTCTTCTTCCTATCAAACGTTACAAGCATAAGGCTGTCCCGAAAATTAGCTGTTTTTTCCACTTTCTTTCCGTCTACCTCTTTCAATTTCTCCAGCTACTTGAGATTTTTCCTTTAACTCATGCTAAGGTCTGTCTGCAGCTGAGTTAAATCCACTTCGCACACCATCTCGCGTAGTAAGAACGGCCGCTTCCTGGCCATTTCAATTCGAACCGGCATATCTGGAGAGGTGTTGTTCTCTGTTTTTCGCGTTGTCTTGTTTTTTTTTCCGGAGTCTTGCATTCTTGTGCGTCCTCACCAGTAGAAAGGGGTACAAAAAAGGAAGGGATATTCTGCTCTTCGATGGGGAGGACGGGTTGAGCAGAGTTTTCATGATCATTATAATTATTTTAAGCTTTCTTGGTAGTTGTTATTGAGTTCTTTCATTTTTTTTTTCCACTGCCTTTTCCTCTGATTCCAAAGCTTTTTCCTTGTCCACAACTTCTTCTCCATTGCTTGCTTGTCTTTCTGATTTTCCTTTGTTTCTTTTCTTTTCAGTTTTATCCCCTTTTAATCATTGTGCTCCAGTTTGTGGATATCTCGTTTAGTGGGTTGTTTCCGCCTATCATTACTTTCTTCTGGTGCACAGATGCTGGTCGGGTTTCAGGAATCCTTCTGGCTCAGACCTTCGCCCGATGGCCCAGCATCATACAATGCCAACAATTAAGTCTTCTCCCTTCTACTATTAAAGACATCGTCTATTCCCCGTATTTTATTTGGGCTGGTATGGCATTGAAACCATCCCTATTGACCATCTTATTATCGCCGGTCATTATGTTCCTAGGACCACATACCGGGTTGATTGCCTCCACGTCCCCGTATTGGGACATTATAGCTCACAAGTGTTTGGCGCTGATCCACCACGGTACTACAAAGACTGAGACGGTGGTCCTCCTTTTTTCTAGATACTCTGAAATATATTTTTGTCAAAAATACATAAAATTACACACCACTCCCCTACTCATAAAAGGAAGTGTTTCTTCCGAAAGCCGTTTTTTACATAGGGAGGTTTGTGGTGTCTAATTTTTAAGCCGTTCTAAACGTGAGGAGGTTGCTGGTTGGGCTACAACAACAATAAGAACAACAACAACAGAAGTACTTTAATCTCTTGTGTGAAGGGTAAGGGGTCTACACAAAACAAGGCAGCGCCAGATAACGAGTTCTGTTAGTCTACTATATAATAAAGTGATAGCAGAAATACCTCTCTGGACCAAAATAGAGTAGGTTTGTAACAACATACGCCACATACGAATTCATCATGTCTAGATTCTTAGCCACTATCTTGTAACTTCAGAACGCTATCTTAGACACATAGAATTGTTATAATAAAATCCTACATTAGATCCTAGGAGCAAGATTATCACAATCCCAACATTATTGGCATAGAATTTTCTATTTCCCCTCTAAATCTACAGTTTTCTTACCGCTCCCACATTTCACTAGGACTATATACACCCATTATAACTATTTTCCAACAGTCCCTTCGTAATTGGTACATACAATGATATATATACCATTATTTTTTCAGTCTTCGATAACAAAATTTTAATTTCTCCTTTCGATATTTCCGGCTTTGCTCATTGGCTGAGAACTGACAGATCACTTATTCGGGAATAAACAACTTATTTAAGAAACAAACGCGTCATGCCTTCACAAACCTTGCGTTTCTCTCTACATGAAATAATCGTTTTAGAAATATAAAATCAACTACGAAATATCTTAACCGCTCATAATCGTAATTTTACGTATTAATATCCTTTACGTTATCTACGCAGACATTGTCACTACTAAACTCAACCCCTTTAAAAAATACAATTCCTGATACAAACATAATTAACAGTTACGGCTAGCATTGGTTTTTTTCTTCGATTCTCCTTACCAAACAGTCAACAGTGCTATTTATATTTTAGTTTGTTTTGTAACAGGTTATTAACTTCCGGTTTTTTTTTAAATATTTTCTTTTACTTTGAATTCTTTCAAGTACCCACCCTAAAAAATGCAATCCCTGAAAAAAAAAAATTACGGTTTGCATTCATTATTTTTTTACTTCAGACATTCAACTTTCTTTGTTTATTCTATACACATTCTACTATAATGCTTGACTCTAACATTTAAACATCACTGTAAATTGACATTTTATGTACTTCAAAATTTCGTTATAACTGATTTTAAAGTCTTTAAATTGTTTACTTCTAAGTATTTTCGAAATGTGTGCGTTGGTATATGTGAGTGTATGCGTGTGTGTGTGTGTGTGTGTGCTGGAGCCTGTTTGTGTGTGTGAGCGTAAGTTTAGTTGTGTGCGTTTTTGTGTTTCTGTGTATGTGCGTGTGTGCGTGTGTGCGTGTATTTTGTGTACGTGTATTTTGTGTGCATGTGTGTGTTTTTTGCATGTTTGCGCGTGCGTCCGTGTGTGCGTGCCTGTTTGTGTTTTTGTGTATGTGCGGTGGTGTGTTATTTTATTGCGTGCTTACGTGTGTGCATGCGTTTGTGTTTGTGCGCGTATGTGTGTGCTTCTTTGTGTTCGAATGTGTGTTTTTGTATAAACGTGTGTGTTTTTTTCCGTGTCTGTGTTTTTGGGGGTTGTGCTTCCGTGCGTGTTTGCGTGTGTGCATGTGTGTGTTTCTTTTTGTGCGCGTGTGTGTGTACATGTGTCTCCAATACTAGCGTCAACCAGACCCAGGCACGGTAACGCGTGGCCGAGCGGGTACACTAGTTATTTATAATTACCAAACAAGAATACTTAAGGATGAACACTTTCTAGGAAGTAGAAACTTAGACGTACTTTATGCAACATTCATGACTTATATCGTCCGAACACTTTAGATTGTCTAATATCTGGGCTTGAATTGAGTGTTTACTAATTATTAATTCCCTTAATTTTCATCACAATATTTGGTTACCCGGCAGTAGAGGCTTAGAAAATTGAGTCAATGGTTACTTTGAGACAGGGTTCGAATTTTCCGACCTGCAGAAATTGTCATTCTACACTGATGATTATGTAAGCATGGACCACTAGTCTTTTAAAATATAAACTTTTGTTATATATTAATTATATGCTCTGTAATTACATTGAACTTCTTAAGTAAGGATTCTTATGTGTAAAAGGGAAACATAAGTGAATAAAGAATATGACCACAGATACATATATATATATATATATATATAGGTCAACGATATATATATATATATATATATATATATATCGTTGACCTATATTCTCGTTAAGTACATAAAACCTTACTGTGTTTCCGAATCCGTTATTTGATTTTATATTCCACCTTGAAATTATTATCTGCTTGCATCGAAATCTACATATATGAAGACAATGTTTATTCCTGGACAATTCAAACGAACCTTGCTACTTACATGTAAAAGTATCATGATTCATATTCTTTTTTCTTTTTTTTTTTTTTTTTTTGGAACACACGACGAATTTATCTGTTCATTTAAAAAATCTCAAGTTCATTAAATTTCAAAACAGTTTTCTCACCACTTTATCTATCACTTCACATATTTCTTGAAAGTCTTTGATGATTCCTGGTAGAAAAATAGAATGTAATCTTCAAACGGAATATGAATTTAAGTAAATAAAATATAAAACTACATTCGATTTAAAATAGAATTGGATTGTCTGCTCGAAGTGATAAGGTGCGCGAAGAATTTCAGTAATCAGGCAGTTAGTCGCGAGTCCTAACTAATATTGCCTAGTGTGTGCCGATTATTCCCAGTAACAGACGAGCCGAAAAAAAAAGGGTAAATTTAGATAGTTTCACGAATTAAATAGGTGGTAGGTGAATTAAATAGGTTATATGCAAAAGTGTTAATGTCAGATAACACTAAATCATACGAAGGCAAATTTTGGTTAAGTTAAAGTATGATTACGGTTAGTTTGTTTTTCTTATTGAAGTTGGATTCGTGTTGTTTAAATAAGAGCTTCCTATGGAAGTTGGATTAGAGTTAGGGTGAAGGTTATGTTTAGGTATTCTGGTGAAACTCAGGATAGGGTTATGGGTTAAAGTTAGCGAGATGTTTTCTTATAGAAGTTGTTTTCAAAAGATAGGAAGACACGCGATGAATGGGGCTGAAATACACGAAAGTCAAATAAGGTGCATAATAATAAATAGGAAAAAAAACAGATTAACGTAAAAAGCAGTTTTGTTTTAATTGACCATTATGACTTAAGAAACAAAATAACGGTAGATAAGGCAGCAGATTAGCATGATAGTGATAGACTCAGTTAATTAAACAAAGGAATATCACACTTATCGAACTATTGTCTATTAACTCAGAAGTGTGTTTTTCAAATCTGGCTAATTTCACGTGGTTCCGCATGTGCTTGTCCAAAACACACTTTTGCAAACAAAAGAATACTCTCCTAACCTATTTTTAACCTAACCTATTTTTTAACAATATATTTTTAATTTTTGTTTTTCATTCTTTTACTGACATATTTAATATTCAGATATATGAAAGAATTAACACTAGCCTTAATTTCTAACATTCCGTTTCTTACCTTTGCACACACACTTATCGAAACATTGTAGTAGAGAATGTCTCGACATTTAGTAGAGAAGTCTGTAAATACGTCAACCCTGAGGTACGTTTCCTGTGCGATCTTTTGGAAACACTGGAGGTTAAAGCCCTATAAGCATAACCTCTATTAAACGTCTGTATCTACGTTTATTCACAAATCCGACCTTAGCATTTACCTTATAAACAGTAATAGGCTAGTCAAATGATAATTTCTCAAGAGCAAGGAAAGAATTGTTTACAATGCTGGCTCACAAAATCTATTCTTAAATCGGTCGATTCCTTGACCGGATACAGTGATATTCATTCTGCGTCGATGATTAGAAGACAAACTATGAAAATTATCTTTTTATCATGATTTGCAAAAAACAAGGGCGTCCGTAAACATATGTTTAGGTTGTTAAAACTACTGTCTTTACTGTGCTATTCGTACAACGTTGCGGTCGGTGTAACATCGGATCTTCGTGGACTGA
Source organism: Euprymna scolopes (assembly GCF_053919585.1). Classification (NCBI taxonomy): domain Eukaryota; kingdom Metazoa; phylum Mollusca; class Cephalopoda; order Sepiida; family Sepiolidae; genus Euprymna; species Euprymna scolopes. The sequence continues at coordinate 130,664,615 of NC_136487.1, read as the reverse complement.
AAAAAAAACAGTTTCATTCAAAATCCCGTGTAGATCTAAGAGTGCGAAAGAAAGAGTTCTCACTTCATTTAGTTTTCCGTGCATTATTCTTTCGTTCCGCCAGCGACGATCGGGGAGACTTCTTAAGTAATTCGCATTTCTATTTTTGCTATCACCCAGTCTGATTGTTGAATCTTAAACTTCCGGGAGAATGTAAATTAGAGCTGAGTTTTACGTTGATGTTTATTTATTTTGCTCACACAAGAGAACTTGCTTGATTCTTTTTTTCTCCACTGGCTCCAATTCATTGTTCTATCCCTTAACACAGCAAAACTCATAAGAGGTTTTACTATGGTAAAAAAAAAAAACTTACTCCGTCAATATTCTTCCAGTCAGGCAGAAGTTCCACAGAATTGGCTTGCAAAGAGCTTTCCATCTGTGAAATATATTACTGTTTGACTGATTTCTTGATTAGTCCTGGTATCCTTCAAATTTAATGTCAACTGAGTATTGTCATAAGCCGCGCTTATATGTACTTTAAAGGAAGGCTCGACGTTGGCCGGGATTGTACGATCATACACGAATGTTTCACATTCAAATATTTTTTGTTATCATAGAAATCCGTGAAATCGCCATGGAGGAAGCTTCATATGCCCTATCCAGTAACTTAGTCCAAAATATATGTTATTCTACATTGCACTCTAGGGTACCTATTGTATCTTTTATAAAATTATTTTATATAAACTTCTTACCATCTAACGAAAACAAAACATTAAGAAATTTATGTACCGGTTGTGAACCTATGGATAACATCATGAAAAAAAAAACTGAATCTTCAAGCGTTATAAAATTCTTTGCATTTAATAAAAAAAAATTAAGAAATTTACGCACGGAGTTTGAACCTAAAGACCACGTCATGCAAATCTAAACATGCTATCAACTTGCCCATAGTAGAATTTTCACGACCTGTTGTTCTATCATTGTTGCTAAGCGACGCTATGGGCAAAATGGCTTTACCGATGATAGATACATTAAAATAACGGTTTCGATTCTCGATTATCGGCAAATATTTGGGGTATTCTGACACAAAACTTAACTATGGTCACTTCCGGACTTATACATTAAAGTTCTGTAAATTTTACAGAAAATATGTTCAGTCTGTAAGTAATAAACTTACACACAAAACGCAGTTCATGAAATTGGTCTATGTAAGTAGTGAAATAGTGATACTCGCCTGACCGCTGACAATTACATTTTAATTAGCTCTGTTCTTGGCTCTTATTTTTGCTAAATTGTCATCTGATCAAATAACACTTTCTGGATCTCATGGTAAAATCTTATTTTCAATCTCTTCATCTTTATTTTACACAACATCGATTAGACAAATGAATTAACACTAAATCACTCAAATCCCCATGAATTAAAAGAATTACCAAAATCGCCATAACTACTATCCGTAACCTTCATTTTTGTATAGAACTGAACAAATCTATATTATTGAGTCATCCATTAGCTTGGAATGGATTGTTGAAAACGTCATAAAACGAGTGTGTAGAGCGAGTTAACGCAAACAAAAAATTTAAAAATTATTGTCATTTTGTGAACTACATACCGTTTTCTCCCTCCTTTTCTCTTTTCCCCTTTTCCTCAAGTTATATATTAAAAAGTAATAATGAGTATCGTGATATTCCATACAGTTTATTATAGATTATTCCAATCTTTTGTGTTTAGTTTTGTATGGGCGTGGCTCCAGACAATATGTGAAACCAAATGATGTAATACAGGGTGTTCCAAAAGTCTTGGGCACATTCCAAGTCCGCATAACTGCTTAATTGTGAATGGTAGTAAGATGAAAGCGGTGCCATTTTAAAGCTAAATGCATTAAGTTTTTTTGTAAGGCTATACCAAAATATACCAGATATACCAGATGTGTTTTTTTTTAGTTCTAGAGATATTCAATGTCAAAATGTGCCCAAGACTTTCGGAACACCCTGTATATCTAATTCATATATGCCAGCGGTATTCACATAAGGTGGATTGAACCGGCCTCTTCCGAATGAAAGAACTATGAAGGGATAGTAAAATTGACAAGTGGTCCCCAATCGCATGTACATATCGACCAGAAGAGATGACGACGTTAGTTTTTTTTTTTTTGTTTTCGGAGGTATATTGACGTGATTTTACATACATTTATATATTTCCAAATTGTAACCCATTTGATATTGACCAGGCTCAATGTTGCTTCCTTGATGTAATGTGAATCGGTGTGTCGTATTTTATTAGATGAGAAAAATATTTTTGGGTGATTTCAATTGCGATATCGAATTCTTCTATTTCTATCAAGAATGAAATAGGAGCCATTTCTTATATCATTCAATAACTCATCCACCGTATTAAAGTTCATATCATTTTCATTGCTTTTGCAAAGAAAAAAAAACTTCCATATTATATTTTTTTATACGAAAATATATTACCGTTTGAAATAACTCCCGAATGAGAATATTAAAATCCCAATATAGTTCCTGGCTATTTTTTAATGAAAAATGATAACAGATCGGTTTGAATCCAAAATTTATTTTATTTGCCCATACGAATGATAATACTGTAATGAATCTCAGGGATATTTTATATCATCAATATATAAACACTGTGTATCGCTTTATTACAGGTCAATACCTTTTTGTAATTTTGTAATTGCTATGAAACGCAGAGAAGTGAGATTCGGTAAACTGGAAGAGCGTAGCAAGGTGCATTATCTCCTTGCGTTTTGTGGAACTTGAATAAATATTTTGAAATGTACGCTAATTGTTCTATTTACTAGTAATTTTAAGTGTGTATTACTTTATTGCAAGTGTCTAAAATGTATATTTTCGGTCATAAAATAATGTTGTAACTTCATATATATATATATATATATATATATATATATATATATATATAGTAATTTATAAAATATATATGGCGATTAAGCTACACTGAATATTCTGCGTTTCATCCAACTATAGGATTCGTCAGGCGCATAAGCCTGACGAATCCTATAGTTGGATGAAACGCAGAATATTCAGTGTAGCTTAATCGCCATATATATTTCATAAATTACTAACTAGCTCTACCTACGTATTGAGCACTTTTGAAGTAAATACTTTAAGTTTACGCATAAATCTTTACTTTCGTATATTAAATTTATGTGAATAAATGAAGTAGTTATATATATATATATATATATATATATATATATATATATATATATATATGAAATAAATAGCATATCCAGTAACAATATTAAACACAGGGTTTATATATAGAGATGCTTAACATATACAGAAAAGGAAAGTTTTTATAAATTAAGTGATTTTGGAAGAAAAGAAAATAATCATCTTCTTTTATGTTGTTTTGGGACCAGCAGGTTGTAGCCTCAGTCGCAAAATAAGGAAAATGATTAACAAGAACTTCAACTGGTGTGTTTTGCTGTACAAAAGCATGCATTTATTCATTCTCACTTGATTGTGTTTTCGTACGTCATCGACTCCCCTCATGTGATCTTGAACGATCCTCCTTGATTTCTCAAAGTTTCAGTCTCTTCTTGGTCCGTTCTTTGTCATCTTCATTTGCGACAGCATAATTTTGTGAAAACCTTTCCTTTTTCTTTTCTTTTTTTTTCATTTTTACGATTTTGTGTAAGAACGGTCTGGTCTTTAAGGAGCCAAACAAGCTTCTGTTATCTAACTAATCTTGATAGAAATTTGCGAATACAAGCGGCTTTGTGTGCTCTCCGCTTTGCTCAGCATTGTTTCCAGTCCTCTTGGACTTTTCCTGCTCATTGGAATCAAGCAGTGCAAACAAATGGGGGTGAGATGGTGCATCTTTGCTTCAAAATTTCATGCAGCTGCCATTTTAACGACATGTCAATTGTCTTTTGAGACTCAAAAGGAATAATTATCTTAATAACTAACTTTTACGTTATGTGGTATTATGATCTCTTTTCCAAGTCTATAGAACTATGAGATAAACCATTGTGTTAAATAAAAAGAAAAACATGTATATAATATACTAGATAGTTTTCGTTATTAAATCAAGAACATGCTGTGGTCTGTTGACTTAGACTGAGTGATTAATGTTAAATTTACAGCTGAATAAAGTTAACTTGGTGCACATTTTTGCACCAAATACGAATTCATATTAATTCTATTAATCCCTTACTATGCATCAAACGGATATTATAATATTTTACACGCAACACTATATCATAATAAAGGTCCAATAAAGACCCATACAAAATTTTCCTTACATCGGTTTAGTAGTTTCAAAAGAAAGTGGAACTTAAATTCTAAACATATCAACCCCTATTAATCCCTAGCTCTGCATCAATCAGATGAAAAAATACTTGATTTGCTGCACCACATTATAAAAAAAAGTCCGTACAAAACTTAAGCTATATTTTTCAAGTAGTTTGCGAAAAAGGTGGAATGGAGAGACAGACGTATGATGAGAAATAATATGTATATTTAAGTTTTTTATTACAAAGTCACCGCTTATCAAGGACAAGAGTTAAGAGTAAGCTAGTTGATAAAAACTCCATAAAGAACATTATTGATGGTAGTTGGGTAAGGTTTAGTTACTTAAAAGGACGAGTCAGCAAAAACTTATTTACATGGAATTTTAAAAGTACCAAATTATAGTCATCTGGGAAGCAGCTACACGCTATCTTGTCCCACATAGGCACAATTTTATGGAAGAAAATCTGCTTGCGGAATTTACGTTAAGTTTTAGGTATACATAGAGAATAAGGGACATTATTGACGGTTGTGGTAGAGAAACGAGTATTTGTCATAAGCGTGTTGCAAAGGGAACCATGAATTGGAGCTGATTCGAACACCTGCTAGGAAAATGACGATAGAGCAGTGATAGACGAGTAATGTGTCTTCTGTGAGAAAGAAGCAGTATTGAAGCGAATAGGTTTTCGTCCACTACATTTCGAAGGCGGGTTTGGATCCTTTCTAGGCAGGAGAGGGGACACTTTGGAGCTAATTTCCTGGTGTGGCAACGTACTCTATCCTGGTTCCTATTTGACTCTTGTAGAGAAAAGGATAACATCAGGAGTAAGATACATTTTCGAGCGATAGAATGGTCCTACTATTTCCTCAGTTATTCTGGCAACATACCTGATGTATAATTTCCATCTCATGTCAGAAGTGATAAGCAGTCCCAGTAGTTTGTAAAAAGTAATGTGTCTCCTCAAGACAAGGCCCATTCGTTTCTATCAGAGCCAAGTTGATATTGGAGCGTCGGTGGTTAAAAAAATATATAAATTTTGTTTTGAATGGTTTAAAAGTAACTAATCATTTTTTACCACCTTGAGCAACACGCTCCAGATCAGAGGAGAGAGAATCAGAAAGATCCTAAATATTGCCAACTATTGAGGTGGCCACATACATCGTAGTATTGTCTACATTAATGTCGAAGAAAGGTCTCAGATTGCGATTTGAGAGATGGTTCATGAGGACTAGAAAAAGCGTTGGGTCCAGCATGAACATCTAAGGTACACCAGTATTAATTCTATGAGCTTAGATATTTTTACCATCAACGATTACTTTAATCAGCCCTTCTGAAAAAAAAGCTTTTGGTAATTGACAGGACAATTCCAGCAACCACAGAGGTGGAAATATTGTGAAGTATATATTTGAAAAGTTTTCCAAAAGTAATGGCTCCTACTTAATATTGCGTCCGAAAAGATAAGATTGTAAATTGCATTGTTATGATGGTGGAACTTATGCATTCATGAACTAAAAGTGATATGTCTCTGTTGAATACATTGACTGTGTGAGACCCTAGCGCATTAGACCCTGTCATGAACATGCATCAGACGCAGATATGATTCACGTAATTCCTGGTTAAAATGCATTAACAATATTGATGACTATGTAGAAGCATAAATGTTGGGATCCAAAAGGTCGCTCGTTTTAATGGTACGACTCCCATCTTCACTACTCTTTAACATTTTGGGTTAAAAAAATAAAAAATGTTACTTTTAGAACGGCCCTCGTATGACAAAGCACGCCCGGACGCCCATGCACGGCTATCCCGCATTGCTGGCAAAAGTACATTGACAATACGAGGGACTTTGTAGAATAATAAATTCTGGAGCTCAAAATGTCGGGGTTTTTTTTATGTTACAACTTCCGTATTCGTAGTTATTAAATTTGTATAGTATAAAAGAAATACGGGGGGTTAAGTTTTCAAGCAGCCGTTCGATAATGAAACGCGATATTAGTTTAGTTATTTCTAAATTTTTAGCTTTCACTTTATTTATAATTTGTGAGAAATGCGAGTAAAATTTTAAAACATTTAAAATTTATAAAGTTGCGATTTCAATAATATAAAATATAGCCATATGACTAAGGTGCATTAGCTTGCATCGAAACCGAAATAAACATTTATGAAAAAATATATACTCATATACTTCAGTTCCTACAACCATAAGCGAAACCGAAACCAAAATTTATGAAGAATTCTTGATAAAATTATTTATATAAAAAAAAATAAATGATTCAAGTGCCATCAGATATATTGGAAACTGAAACACAAACTTATGAAGAATTTAAGATAAAATTATTTATAACAAAAAATAGATAAAGATAACGACTAAACGACCCGGGTGTAAGCGTGACACACAAACGAACACACACGCTGTCGTATTAATATATAGACATAAATGATAATAGTAATAATAATAATAATAATAATAATAATAATAATAAAAATAAAAATAATAATAATAACAACGTGTGACCTGTGGAAATTACACGGAAATGTATATGTAATATATTGATGTTGGCCTTCTGTAGATGTTCAGCGTAAATAGAGACGCTCTGATATTATTGTAGCTTTTTTTGTTAAAACTGCAAAAGTATTTATCTAACCTAGCATGGAAGGCCGGCATAACCCGGTCGTAAAGTGCGCTTCAATATTTTTATTCTTACAGATTTCGTATGTATTATTATAGAGTGTATGTATTATAAAGTTGCGATTTAAAAAAAATATATATATATGTGTGTGTGTGTGTGTGTGTGTGTGTTTTATGACTTGGGTGCATCAGCTTATAAAAAATGTATATATATATATATGTGTGTGTGTGTGTGTGTGTGCGTGTTTTATGACTTGGGTGCATCAGCTTATAAAAAATGTATATATATATATATATATATATATATATATATGTGTGTGTGTGTGTGTGTGTGTGTGTGCGTGTTTTATGACTTGGGTGCATCAGCTTATAAAAAATGTATATATATATATATATATATATATATATATATATATATATATGTAGGTATATATATATATATATATATGTAGGTATATATGTATATATATATATATATATATATATATATATATATATATATATATATATATATTAAATATAATGGGCGGAAGTCTCTCGAGAGCTCTTTCAGCTATCATCTCAGCAGGAGAAAATCGATAGCGTAAAAATAATACTATGACGAAAGTAAAGAGTTCTGATGGGGAACTATTGAATGAAAAATTGAATGGTTCGAGGTGCTACATAGAGCGGACTCCAGAAACCATTTAAAGATTTTGGAGTCTGTCTCTATTGCGGTGCGGAAATCTCCTTTGTGCCGACAGAAAGAAACATCTTACGCATTGTTTCTCTTTGGGGAACTGTGAATCTTTCCCACCCCCCGTTGTGTCATCATTTTAATCGTGTTTTAAACGTTAATAAACTTTATTTTAGTGTCCCCGTAATTTTTGGCACATTAAATAGTTCCCAATGAGAACATTTTACTTTCGACATAGTGTTGTTATTTTTTACGCTATCGATTTTCTCCTGATGAGATGATAGCTTAAAGAGCTCTCGAGAGACTTCCGCCTATTATATTTAAAACTTTATTTAAATTCTGTACCTCTAAACATTTATATATATATATATATATATATATATATATATATATATATATATATATATATATATATATATATACAGTGATGATCATATATTTATTGGCACGGTAAAAGAAAGACTCCCTTATTGAAGCCTATGCACCTGAAGTTAAATTTTGTCTAATAAATTCTAAAAAAGAGATTAAAATAAAGAAAATAACAAAGTATATTATGTATTTTTAACTGGCCTTTCCGATGCAGCAATCGGATTTTAGAAAAAATAAATAACAAAGGAACAACAAACATAATTGCAAAAAACCCTTGTTCAAAATTATTGGCACGGCTTTGTTTTTCTTTTAGTATCAGTATAATATCAATCAATTTCCGGTTTACATGCTTTCTGAACTTTTTTATAGCCATATTATGCTTGTTTAACGCTAATTCAGTGAATAATTTTTTTCAGATAATTTTTAGATAGCGATTTATTTAAACTATTATAAGTGACTAAATTATAATTTTCAATCGCCATGGTTAAAACTAAGGAACACAGCGAAGACGTCAGGAAGCTTGTTGTAGCATGCCATACCAATGGGGAGGGCTATGATGAGATTTCAAAGAAGCTAAACCTTCCCAAATCCACTGTTAGAGCCATAATAAACAAGTTCAAATCGCAAGGCCACGTTATTAGTTTAGAGGGTAGAGGGAGAAAAAGGATTCTTTCCCCAAGAGATGAACGGAAAATTGTTCGACAAGTAAAACAAAACCCAAGGATCTCTGTTGGGGAGATTGTTGATGAACAGAGCACCTCTGGAGTGAATGTATCTCGACATACAGTTGGTAGAGTTTTGAAGAGAGCTGGTTTAAAAGCATGTCGTCCGAGAAAGACTCCCTTATTGAAGCCTATGCACCTGAAAGCAAGGCTAGCCTTTGCAAAACGTCATATTGATAAAGATGTTGCATTCTGGAAACGTGTTCTATGGACTGACGAAACGAAAATAGAGTTATTTGGCCATAATAAAGTGTCTTATATTTACAGAAAATCTGGCGAAGCTTTCCTGCCTAAGAACACCATACCCACAGTGAAGCACGGTGGAGGCAGTTTGATGTTTTGGGGATCCTTTGCTGCCTCTGGACCAGGGCGACTTGTTAAGGTCACAGGTAGCATAAAAAAGGAAGATTATGTTAAAATATTGGATGAAAACCTGAAAGACTCTGCTAAAGAGCTCTCACTTGGTCGTCGTTGGTGGTTAATGCAAGATAATGACCCAAAGCATTCGGCTAAACTGACTAAGAAATGGCCTGAGGACAATCATATTAATGTTTTGGAGTGGCCATCAAAAAGCCCAGACCTTAATCCAATTGAAAATTTATGGAGAACATTAAAATTGAGGGTAATGCAAAGGAAGCCCAAGAATCTTATTCAATTGGAGGATTATTGTCAGGAAGAGTGGGCTAAAATTACTACTGAAGAGTGCAACAACTTGGTTGTAAACTATGAAAAGCGACTGAGGAAGGTAATCAAGGCCAAAGGCTATACAATTGATTATTAAATAAATCGTGCCAATAATTTTGAACAAGGGTTTTTTGCAATTATGTTTGTTGTTCCTTTGTTATTTATTTTTTCTAAAATCCGATTGCTGCATCGGAAAGGCCAGTTAAAAATACATAATATACTTTGTTATTTTCTTTAATTTAATCCTTTTTTTAGAATTTATTAGACAAAATTTAACTTTTATTTTACCGTGCCAATAAATATGATCATCACTGTATATATATATATATATATATATATATAAGTACTTTGTTTAGTCACACAAATTAATATACGAAAGTATAAATGTATGCGTAAACTTTAAGTGTTTTCTTCAATAGTGCTCAATACGTATGTAGAGCTAGATAAAAAGTAATAATATATATTTTATTACGCCATATATATTTTATAACTTGCTATGTAGTGTTTTTAAAATCCATTGAATCACTATATTTTTTAATAAATACAGAAACTGAGACATGTGCATGCAGGTATTATGTTTTTTCTTGTAAGTAAAAAAAAATCTTCGAGATTAGATCCAAACCAAAACTTAAAGCCAGTCAGTAAAGTAGTATAAATATTAGACCAGTTTGAACAATCTTTACAAAGTGGTTTCAAACCTACCTACTCTTAACATGAGGAAACTGTTGTGTTTCTCGGCAGCGTATATGCAATCATGAAACATCGACAAACAGATAAATATCCAATACTTCAATGTACCAATTTAGCCCCCTTAGCACCCATTTGTTCCGATAAACATTGATTAAATATTTTCAACATATCTGAATACCCTATATACCTTACTGCAAGTTTGTAAATCAAATATTCGTTTTGTATACAGATTTAGAAGCGTCCTCCTATGAACACATATTCCGACTTTTATATATATATATATATATATATAAACATATATATAAACATATATATATATATATATATATATATATATATATATATATATATATATATATATATATAAACGTCAGAATAAAATTATCTAACAATCAACTAGTATGGAAACCTGTGATTATTAATTTCCTTGTCTTTCCTTCATATGTCTAGACTTACTTTCGCATTCTGACCTCTATTCTCGACCAGTCACATTAGTTTATAACGGTTTATTGACTTCGTCCTCTTAGGTCATCTTCCTTTCTCTCTCTCTCTCTCTCTCTCTCTCTCTATCTCTCTCTCACTTTCTCCCCCCATCTATTTCCTCATTATTTCTGTAATGTAAATTGATCCAGGAAAATGCCTACTTTGGACCATTACATTGTGATGTGGATTAGTTTGGATCATTTTAGCATATTGCTATCAAAGACATTCACTTCGGATTTTACCATGCAATGTGGATGTGAATTTTTATATCCTCTTCATTAAGTTTCTTTACTCTATGACATTTAAATACTTAAACAACTTTTAATTGTGATTTTTCATGTCTCACTGACTTTAGCAAATAAGGTGTAACCATTAGAACTATTTGCTAATATTTTCTCCTCGGAAGAAATTGTAGACATGGAAATTCTATAGGATAAGGAGTTATAATATTTTAAATGTATTCTTTGTCTTACATAGAAAAATAAAAAAAATGCTTTTGATTTGAAATTTGAACATTTCACGTCATAAATTTTTAAATTCATTGGATGACTAAAATTATATATATATATATATATATATATATATATATGGTTGTTTTATATAACTTATTATAATAATTTTATATAATAATCACTGTATTATTTTTAGACACTTACAGACACTCGTGTTTCATCCAGCGTTTAGGAAGGCAAGCTGTCTACCCATTGAAGTAGGGGCAAGAGGATTTGCAGCGAAAGTTTGAGTAAAGCTCTCACGGATTTAGGCATGGGGTTGCTAAGAAAATGAAAGCTCTTAAAATCATAACCGATACAGCAGAAAGATCTGCTAATTGGTTATGGTTAAAACGTGCTAGTTCTTGGATATCTTGCAGAAGTCCACAAGAATAGGAATAACAAGTACACTTTTTCTTTCGTTTTTTTATTAGCTATTTGTTCTTTTTTTGTTGGTTTGTTTGGCCCTAACGTTTTGGTCGTAAGACCTTTTTTTCCTACTTGCTTGTAATATTAATTGTCCATTACGCGTGTTGTCAAAAAAATAAATAAATAAAATAAATAAAAAATAAGAAAGAAAATAAAATTAAAAATTAATAAAATAAATAAAAATAGATAAAATTAAAAATGTATAAAATATATAAAATTAAACATTAGAAAAGGGGAATACATTGCTTTTTATATGTTCGTCCCAACTTATTTTTGTCGTAAACTTGCTCACTCATTTGTTCCTCCGATATTTTTTTTTCTTTCACTCCTCCGTTTTGGCCACAGAGTTTCGTCCTATTGCTTTTCGCAGCGATTCTGTTTAAATATTTTAGCCTTTTTCTAGGTCACCCTAGAACATCTCGGTTGTTAATTTAATTAAATTTGTCATTTATTTATTAAATGCTGATTAGTTTATCCGATTATTTTAGTATTTACTCATTCGCTAGCTTTAATCCGAAAGTTGGTACCATTTTTACATGTTTTGTCCCATTTCTTTTTGCAGCGACTTTGTAAAAAAAAAGGGAAACTCATTTCGTTTATATGTTCGTCCCAAACTATTATTGTTATAAACGTGCTCATTTATTTGTTCATCCGCTGTTTTTTTGTTTTTTTTTTTTCATTCCTTCGCCTTGGTTCCAGAGTTTCTTACCATTTCTACTCCTTTCGTCCCTTCGCTTTTCGCAGCGATTTTGTTTAATTATTTTAATCATTTTATTTTTTTTTCAGTTCACCTTAGAACATTCTGATAGTTAATTTTATTTTTATTCTACTTATATTTACTCGCATGTTTACATGCCGTTTTTATTCTTATCCGCACATATAATTCCAACTTGCATTTTGTTATTTTATGCTCCAACAAGCGGGGGTGCCCGACGTTGCCCGGGTGTTTCGAGGTGTGGGTCGTTTTGGTTAAATCAAAACAAAAGAATAATAAAAAAACAATGGTTGGCCAGGTGTTTGTTTCCGGGGGGGGGGGTAGTTTAAAAAATGCAATTGACTAAAAGAGAAAAGGAAAGGAAAGGAAAACAAAAATAACAAAAAAGAGGAAAAATAAAAAAGAAGAACAAAAAGAAGAAAACAAAGAAAGGAAAAAAGAAGTAGAAAAAAGGAAAAAAGAAGTAGAAAAAAGGAAAAAAGAAGTAGAAAAAAGGAAAAAAGAAGTAGAAAAAAGGAAAAAAAGACAGAGAAGAAAAGAAAAAAGGAAAAACAAAGAAAAAAAGAAGAAAAAAAGACAAACAGAAGGAAAGATAGCCTCTGAAATGAAAATACGTTTATCTTTGTGAGAAAATAAAAATAAAAAAAGGAGATTGCTTACTTGGTGGCGCCGGCCTCGAGGGCGGAATTCTAATCTGAGTGGTTGAGAGAGCGAGTCTCTTATAGACTTGGAGGAGTAGGGGGAGGCACTATTCTTCTGTTATAAAAGAATTGTGTCTCTGACTAGCGCCAGTTCTGTTAACGACTTACTGGTGAACGGTTGGCACAAATTAGTTACTCGCTGCTCGCCGTACTACAAAACTTGTTACTCGACCCAGTAGGGGGGGTCGCTTAGGGCATCCTTTGCAACCCCTCGGAGCTTACGCTATCACCGGGTAATCTACTTTACCCTCTAAATAGTTTTTTTTTCCACATCTTGCAAAGGGTTTGCTGCTTACTCTTTCGTCGGTTAACTACTGTCATGAACGTCACGAAAGAGCAGCTCCTACGCAGAAGGGAGTCATTGACTCAGAAGATTCAGGGACGACTGAAGATGTGTCGTGATGGAGTTAGGCCATCGGCGTACTCATTCTTAAGGACGGAGATTCAACAATTCATTGTCGAGTTAGAGACTTGTATCACACAGCTGGAGTTAGGCTCCTTTGATGAGAGTACACCTGCCGAGATTGAGGGTGCTTGGCTGCCTCAACTAAAGGATTATTATGAAGACTTGGGCGATTTGGATCAAGCATACCGACAGCCAGAGCCCAGCCCTTACTCAGAATCTGCCTTTGAGTTCTCAAGGGCTTCTGCAACTACCGGGAGAGGTTCTTCCTTCATTGTTAAACCCCCACGTATACAGATCACAGGGCCTACATTTAGCAGACAGGAAATGGAGTCCGACCGCATGAGTTTCAGAAACTTCTTGACTAGGTTTGAGAACTGCGTGATCGGCATGGCCAATGATGCCGAGAGGTTGAACTTCTTGAAGTGTTCACTCTCAGACAGAGCCTTGAGGCTGGTAAATCACCTGAGTTGCACTGACACCAATTACCAGCAAGCCATGGCTATACTGAAGAGGGAGTATCTGGACCTGGATGAAATCATTGACCAAATATTCCAGGATATTCTGGACTATGTACCAAAGAAAGGTGGAGCCCTTTTTGAGCTGGGGGACTTCGTTTCCAGGACGGCATCGCTGTTGGAAGAGCTGGGGAATTCCTTTTCGTGTGACTTTTCTGTGGACGATTCTGGCGGAGCCAGACTGATGGCTAAGATTCTGTTTAGGAAATTTCCTCTCGAACTGAAAGGCGAGATAATAGCGCTAACAAATAGACGGGTGCCACCTTTGTCCTCCATATTGAGACTAACTGGAGAAGCAATAAAGAGATTGCAGATTAAGGGCGGTGTCTCCACTGCAGTTACATCAACAGTAAGACAGAATACGTCTCAAAAGTTTGGTAGGGGGAACGCTATTACTCCTTCTTTTCATGTGGATGTGAACAATGCAACTTCAACCGGGTATTCCCGCACGTTGCCACCCATTCTCTCAGTTACATTCTCTTGTGGACCAAAGACAGTGTCAGTGAATTGCCTACTGGACACGGGTAGCGGGCGGACATATCTGGCGGCAGATGTACTGAGAACTTTGTGCCCAATCGAAACCTTTGGTGTCAATTGTCAGCTGAGATTGTCTACCTTTCTAGGTGAGTGTCAGCGTGGGTTCACAGAGGTAGTCCTGGGAGTTGACTTGGGTTCTGGAAGGACAGTGACATCTCCTGTCTTGGTAGCCGATGGTATGGACTTGTCGGTTCGAGTGGCCAACCTGGAATCTCTATTGCGTGTCTTTCAGGATGCAAAATATGCTTTGGCCGGCCAGTTTGAGACCGGAAAGGATTTAATACCGATCAAGGGAATAATTGGGTTAGACCTGATTGAACACCTGGACTCCTTAAAGCTGATCCCGTGTTTGAATGGATGGGCCTTTGCAACCCCGCCTGGATTGGTCCCGTTTGGAGCAGTGGACTCTTTTTTCTTGGAAGATAAGCCCCTCTCTGAGGTTACTCACCTCTCGTTTAATTCGGTAATGGAACATACCCCCCAGGTTGATTCATCACATTTATGTTTTGTCCTTGAAACACAATCAACATACCTGGATCCCATGGCGGAGTGCTTTCCTGACAGTATGGTACAAAGAGGACTAGAACAAATGTTTACGTTGGAATCTCTGGGGCTTCCCAGTCAGGAGGACTTTTCTGATTACGATAAAGTTCAGATGAAGCGATTTGAGGAAACGGTAGAGCTTCGGGATGGAAGCTATTATGTGGAGCTCCCCTGGCATCACGATAGATTAGCCAGAGTCCCCTCTAATCATGCAACTTCCTTGCATGTTTTAGACCGGGTAGCAGCAAACTTGACTAAAAGAAAAATATATGATGAATATTTGGAGGTGTTTCGTCAGCAACAGGAGGACGGTATAATTGAAGAGATTTTTGTCTCCCCTCAGGAGTTCGACAAATATGTGTGGATACCACATAGACCAGTTTTCAAGTCGGACCCTACGGCAACTACCAGGATAAGACCAGTGTTCAACTGTAGTTTGAAGACAGGAGATGGATTATCGCTGAACGAAGCAGCATATTCTGGCGTTAACTTAACAGGGGACATCTTAAAGTTGTTGCTGGCCTTTAGAGCCAACAATTATGTGCTACTAGCAGACATTCGCCGAGCCTTCCTAATGATTCGGCTTAAGCTGGAGGCGGATAGGAACCGGTTTTGCTTTTTTCTTAAACAAGGAAATTGTTTGCGCTGCTTCCGCTATACCACCTTGATATTCGGGTTTACTTCCAGCCCATTTGTGTTGGGGTGCATCTTAAAATTACATGCGGCAAAATACCCTCAAGATGCTTGCCGCAGAATGATGGAGGACCGGTTTTATGTGGATAACCTTGTGGCATCCGTGGCAGACGCGAGTGAGCTTACTACATTGTATTCCCTTGTTAGAGAGCGTTTGCTGGAAGGGGGCTTTATTATCCAGTCATGCAACTCAAACAGTCAGGCGCTACGCAATAGGATGAAGGAGGATGGTACTCTAAGTATCCATGAAGAGGAGTGGGAGAGAGTACTGGGCTACCGATACTCCCCACATTCGGAGGAGTTGTATGTCGCTCCGGTAAAGTGCAATCCTGACGTGACAACTAAGAGAGGTGTTCTTTCTGAGTCAGCTAAGGTCTTCGATCCGTTGTCCCTATGTCTCCCGGTTACTATCCGCAGTAGAGTGCTAATCAGGTCCATGTGGAAGAATGGTGCAGGTTGGGATGATCCACTCCAGCCAGCGATCTTGAGCGATTGGAGAGAGCTAGCCAGGGACCTTTCAGGGTTGAGTGATTTCCGTTTTTTGCGCAAGGCGCTTATGGCAGGGCTACCTGGAGATATGTACCTGTTTTGCGACGCGTCCAAGGAAGCATATGGGTTTGCCGTGTATATCGTACAAAATGGTCGGTCATCCTTATTATTTGCGAAAGCTAAGGTGGCACCTATGAAGGACAAGACTTTGCCTGTGTTGGAACTAATGGCCGTTTTCCTCGCCTTCAAGTGTCTCCCCACAATCCTGGACAATTGTGAAGGATTTGTTCCCGAGAATTTGTGTATAGCCACGGATGCACAGGTGGTCTTGTCCTGGATTTTATCTCAAAACATGGCTAGCAAAAATGTTTTTGCAAAAAATAGACTTAAAGACATTCTGCAGATGAAAGTGGAGTTGGAGTCTCGCTATGGCTTGAAGACTCTCTTCAGATATGTTGATAGTACACTCAACCCGGCGGATTTGTTAACAAGAGGATTAACATTGAGAAAGTTCCAATCCAAGATGGAATTTTGGTGTTCAGGCCCTTCCTGGCTATGCGAAGGAATATCTCAATGGCCAGGACAGGATATGCCCTGTTTGAGTGAGATATGCCAGCGAATGACCCGCAGTTCAGCAAATTGTTCCTTGATCCATGATCAAGAGTACACTTCGGCCATACCTTTTCAGAGGTTTTCCTCATTCTCTGGTTTACTGACTGTTACTGCTTTGGTGTTTAAGTTCCTAGCCATCCGATTTAATCGACAATGGGACTACAACTCTAAGGCAGCGATCTACCTTATGAAGACAGTGCAACGGCAAGAATTTCCCGTGGAAGTGGAGTACCTAAAGGAGCCGAGTGGTAAACCCATGCCAGTTAGGGTTCGTGCTCTGGATCTTTTTCTGGACCCTGACGGTTTGATTCGATCTAGGGGAAGAATCAACCAATCTTCCCACTTTGGTTATGAAGTTAAAAACCCCATTCTGATAGGGAAACATCATCCTGTTACCAGACTCATCATTTTGGATTGTCATGAAAGGTGTTGCCACCTTGGAACTGGGTCAACTCTAGCGGAGTTGAGGCGAAGCGGTTATTGGGTCCCGCAGGGTCGACAAGCTGTGAATAAGGTACTGGCTGTTTGTGCCAGATGTAAACGTTATAATTCAACGCCAGTGACGCCGAATGCTGCTGCTGCCCTGCCGTCGCACCGTACCGATTTCAGAGTCCCCTATCAACACACTGGGATTGATTTTACTGGCCATCTTTGGGTGAGTGACGGGAAACGAGATACGAAAATGTACTTGCTCCTGTTCACTTGTTTGAATATCAGAGCAATACACATTGAAGTAGTTCCCAACATGAGCGTACCCTCTTTCTTCCAGGCACTGGTTCGATTTACTAACCGATATGGCGTTCCCGAAACCCTTTATAGTGACAACGCGAAAACGTTTATAGGAAGTGGAAAGATTTTCGATCGTCTCTCTCTTTTTACGGACTATCAAAGAAAATACGGTCCTTGTAAGTTAAAACTTAAAACCATTCCCTTGTTCTCTCCTTGGTATGGAGGAACATGGGAGCGATGTATCAAGACCATGAAGAATTGCCTATTTAAGATTCTTGGCAGGGGTAGATTGGATTACTTTACCCTTCTGACAGTGTTATCGGATATTCAGAGGTCTGTTAATAACCGGCCTCTTACTTACCAGGTGTCAGCCGACAAAAATGCTACTCCAATTACCCCTAATATGTTCCTTAAGCCCAATCAGAGCCCCGGGCTATTGATACGACTGGATAGAGAGGATAGAACAACCTTGTTGCCTCCCAGCAGGGAGAGGCTAATTCAAACCTTGGAACTTAGGGACCAATGTCCGACAGATTTCCACAAACTATGGTATGAGGAGTACCTGCTAGAGCTGGGAAGGAAGATTCCTGGTCGATCCCGACTCAGTACAAGAACCCGCCTCCAGAAGGATGATGTTGTGCTGATTAAGAGTCCTTTGAAACCCAGACCGTTTTGGGTCTTAGGAACTATTACTGAACTGATTCCAGGCCATGATGGTGTCGTTAGAGCAGCACGTGTACAAAAAGGGGAGGGCTTGGAGGAAGTACATTCCCTGAAACATCTGTACCCCTTAGAGCTTTCTAGGACTCCTGAAGGACCTCCTGTTGCGGAGGGAGGGGAGACGTTGGATTCACCCCCTAGTGTTGAAGAGCAGGTCTGGTTGTGTCCCCTGTGCAGCTCTCCGCAGCAGAATCAGAATATGATCGGGTGTGACTCGTGCGACGATTGGTACCATTTCCGATGTGTCGGTATCGACTCAGAACCTCCCAACAGGCAAAAGTGGTATTGCCCAGAATGTGCGCCCCTTAAAAAACGATGGGGTAGACCTAGCCTGCTGCCTGCTTGATTGATATCTGGACTGATCGACTACTGCTATATTGTACTAACAGTTGTTTTTTGATTAAGTATTTTGGTGGTCTGTCATTTTTATGTAACTTTTTCTTTTTCTTTTCTCTCTTCTACCTTTTGTTTTTTTTTCTCGTTTTTGTCGGGAGTGTGTGAGAAAATAAAAATAAAAAAAGGAGATTGCTTACTTGGTGGCGCCGGCCTCGAGGGCGGAATTCTAATCTGAGTGGTTGAGAGAGCGAGTCTCTTATAGACTTGGAGGAGTAGGGGGAGGCACTATTCTTCTGTTATAAAAGAATTGTGTCTCTGACTAGCGCCAGTTCTGTTAACGACTTACTGGTGAACGGTTGGCACAAATTAGTTACTCGCTGCTCGCCGTACTACAAAACTTGTTACTCGACCCAGTAGGGGGGGTCGCTTAGGGCATCCTTTGCAACCCCTCGGAGCTTACGCTATCACCGGGTAATCTACTTTACCCTCTAAATAGTTTTTTTTTCCACATCTTATGCTAGTATTTAATGTATGTATTTATTTGTCTTTTGTTTTGTTTATGCAAAATGTTTATCCACATAAAGTAAGTTTATTTACCTGAATGTTGGCTGAGAAATGTTAATCAATGAGGCAAGGTCGATAAAGGAATGAACGTGATATAAATACAGTTGGATACGCAATTAATTGTTGCAGACGGATAAGGTTATCAAATTTGGAATCCAATGTTAGTTCGTTTCGTGTTTTTATGCATTTAATAAACGCGATTGTTTCTGTGGAAACTGTAGAATGCGGCAGAGAACGGATTTCTATAAGAGAACTAGACTGTATCCACCTAAATTCTGGCTGGAGAGTGTTAATTGATGAGACTATGTCGAAAAAGAAAGGAACGTGGAAAAATACAGTTGGGAATTCAATGGTAGTTGGTTTCGTTTGTTTGTTTATTTATGTAATAAACGCGATTTTCTCTGTGTAAACTGTATTTTTAATACGGAGGAGAATGGATTTCAGTAAGAGAACGTTGTGATAGACTGCTATCAAATTAAGCAAGGTAAAATTAAACGTGGGCTAAGAATGGCTGATAAAAAAGTAAATAAAAAGAAAAAGATGGCATCAGTAACCCTTGGGTTCGTTTACCCTCCCCCCGCCCATACAAAGAAAATAAAATAAAAAATTAAAAAAAGGAAAAGATGGCATAAGTAAACAGTGGATTCGATGTAATCGAAAGTTGCGTTTCAACCGACGGAAAAATGCCAATCCGTTTTTTTAAAGCAACTACGAACTCAAACCGGCGCTTCCTCGTAGTGTCCCTTGTGGACGTATCCCCACCGGTGATAAGTGGGCGCGGGAGGAGTATGAATGTAATAGAGGGAAAAGATTTTACCACTTCAATTGATTGTAACCGAATTTGGCCGTGGACTCTCAGCAAGAAAAATATAGGGATCTAAGTTTATCGAGTAAGTGGACAGCTAATAGGCCTATAACACACCAAAGTAATGTGCTGCATTGCTTGCACATTACATTTGCATGAAATGTCTTGATTTTCAGTCCTATTAAGATCAAAATCGCAGGGGAGAAATGAGTTCATTTATATAGAAGAAAAAAAGAAGAAGAAGATAGATAGAAGATAGGATAAAAAAGAATATAGATAGAAGAATAGACAGAAGAAGAAGAATAGAAGAATAGAAGAATAGAAGAATAGCAGTATAGAAGAATAGAAAAAGAAGATAGAACAGAAATAAATAGAAGAAGAATAGAAGAAGATAGATATATAGATGGATAGAAGAATAGAAGAAGATAGAGATATAGATATAAAGAAGAATAGAAGATAGAAAATAGAAGAAGATACATAGAAAGAAAGAAGATAGAAATAGATAGATGGAATAGATATATAGATAGATAGAATATAGATAGATAGAAGAAGATAGAAGAACAGAAAAAGATAGAATAGATAGAAGATAAAGAGATAGAGAGATAGAAGAATAAAAGATAGATGAAAATAGAATTGAAAAAAAGATAGAAGAATAGAAGATAGAAAGAAAAAATAGAAGAATAGATAGAAGAAGATAGAGAATAGAAGAAAGAATAGAAGAAGATTGATAGAATAGAAGAGAAGAAGAAAGAGAAGAAGAGACAGAGAAGAAGAGAAGAGATTAACTTCGTCATTCAGCTTTGCTTATTCATTAAATGTAAACCTTTTCATTTATTTGTTCGTCCGATAAGTTTATTCTTTTCTCATTCGTTCGCTTTAGTCCCATAGTTTTTTTATCATTTCTACCTCTTCCCCCCCACACTTTTCGCAGCGATTTTATTTACATACTTTTAGATGTTTCTGTAGTTTACCCTAGAATGTGTTGATAGTTAATTTAAGTTTTAATTTTTTATTCCACTTGTATTTAGCCGCATCTTTACACTCTGTTTTTTACCCCTTTTCGTACAGTAGATATATTTCTCAGTTGTCTATAGGTATTTTATTTTGAATATACTTTAATTATGTATAAAATTATAATTCATGCGGTAATTTTCCAAGGTTTAGCTTTAAGATAGGCTTTTTTTAAGAAAGAATGATTTGCATATGGTTGTCTGTGCTTGTGTGGTTGGTCGTATGCATGTATATGTCCACCTCTATTATTATTGGGAAGGATTGGGTTTATTTGTAACTAGCATGGGCGCCCGGCGTTGCCCGGGTGTTTGGATGTGTATGTTGAGCAAAAATAAAAAAGGTAGTAGGAATGCAGGCTCAAACCCGTACCGCAAAGGAGGAAAAGAACCGGATAAAACCTAGCGTTTATGCTGTTACAACCACCGCCAAAGCGGAAGCGGCATTTTTTAAAATTAACACTAGACAATCTAAAGGAGAGGATAACTTTAAAAAATATTGGCGAAAATTAAGTTGTCCAAGTAACCTATATCTAAAATTTCAAGTGCGTAGACCCAAAATTGTCGGAGGAGTTTGGTAGAGTTCTCAAAGGTCAAATCGTTGAACTTGGACCCCTTAATCGCCAGATTTCTGGCCACAAACCGATCACATCGATTATCCCAAATGTCAGTACTCTGTATATCAAATTTCGAGTCTGTAGACTAAAAATTGACAGAGTTATTGCGTAGGGAAATGTACACAGACACACACACACAGACACACACAGGGACACACACAGAGACACACACAGACACGTTCACTTTTATATATTTATATATATATATATATATATATATATATAACTACTTCATTTACTCACATAAAATTAATATACGAAAGTATAAATCTATGCGTAAACTTTAAGTATTTACTCCAAAAGTGCTCAATACGTAGGTAGAGCTAGTTAGTTATTTATAAAATATATATGGCGATTAAGCTACACTGAATATTCGGTGTTTCATCCACTCTAGGATTCGTCAGGCTTAGATAGATAGATAGATAGATAGATAGATTCACTCTTCTTCCTTGGTTATCAAGGTTTTATTTCGTTCTCTTCATTGCTATTATATTATTCGTATACTAAAACACATGCCATCAGAATTCAGCCAATCCGAGAAGCCAAGCAGATTCTGTGTGGGTTACAGCCGCTATTTAAACAGTGTCTGAAAGCGCAATTATGGAGAGTGGACTAGAGACCGATAACCTCTGGTCGGGTCTGTGCGGGGAGGAGCGTCTGATGTTGAAAGACCCGAAACATCACTGACGACATTCTCAGCGTTCCATTATGGAATGTATAATTTAAATTGAAATTGAACAAAATTCTTTTTAATTTTTGATTATATATATATATATGTGTGTGTGTGTGTGTGTGTGTGTGTGTGTGTGTGTGTGTGTATACTTTTATTGTGTTATAGGGAAGGATAGCATGGTAGATACAAGACTTGCGCCGTCAGATTATACTAGTGCGCCCGTTTCATTCGCCCCATCCCGAGCAGGATTTATGTTGGCAACTCTGTCAGACTTCCCATTTTTTTTTGAATTTCACGAATCTCCCAACTTCCGCCTCTGAGATAATCTCTATCATGTACTTGATAGGTCAATCATTCTACCAACTCTAGAAGCAAGTTTGCTCCATGTAAAATTTGTTACAAATCAATATTATAAGTGGACACCCCTAAATTTGAATGCTGTGTATCTCGTTATTGTGCCGATATTAGTGCTTTTTTAATTCTATCTTTTGGAATGTAATCATGTCGTTTGATGGAATTCACCCGAAACGTTCTACCATTGTATACAATTTGTAAAACCACTCCAGATAACTGATTTTAATACAATTTTAAAAATAATAATTTTGTCTATCCCCAGGCACACGTATTGCTGTGAATGTTTTGCATTGCTCGACACATTGAAGCTCAGTCGAGCAACTGCAATGATAACAAAAAACGATAAAGAGAAGAAAGACTAGCAAGATTCGAATAGGACATCATCCATTAGATTTCAATGTGGGTTTCCTACTTTCGCGAGCTGGACAAGTGTATTCTGAGGTACACAACTACCAGATGTCGAAATCATATTCAATCTTATTCATGTATAGAATTATGTTAAGTGTAAAATATATTATGAGTATAATAGAAGAATCCTAATTATTTATTAGGAAAACGCCGTAGTAGTATATGGATTCTTATAAAAGCTTTGTATTTTATATTGTTTTTCTTTTCCAGATAATAGTTTATTTTGCGTTATGCACTTCTATAAATCACTCTGAAAATCCACTAATGGCAATAGAAATTCACATAACATTTTTCGATAAATGGGCTTCTCTAATGCTAACGCATTTATTGATTTCGCAAGATTTTTTAATTGATTTAGAGAGAAGAAAAATACTGAAGTGTCGATCCATAATCTCACAAAATAGCGTTCTTAGATTCTGCAACTTCTGAAGCTGACTGATATTTCTTTGCTTTTATATGCTTTTATTTGATAATAGGAGCATAATTGAATAGGGGCGCTCATAGCACCTTTTAATTTAAGTATTAGCGCTACTTAAATTAACGGAAACACTATGCTTCAATAATGCTTGATAGTCATATAAATAACGCCTGAAAAGTGACAGTAATAAATAATACTCCAAAGTAAACGCCTTAAATTATGTAGTAAATGAAACCGAAAAAAACATATAAATCGGTATAGAAAGCCAAATAAAATGAGAGAAAATGCCTCGTTATAGAAATATTTTCAGAAATATGATTTATTTGTCTTGCAAGATGCTTTCTTGATCCATCTAGATAAGGAAAGTGGGTGCATTCGGTAATTCGTACTGTAATATGGACGGAAGGGTGTCCACAAAGTCTAGCTGCATAATCTACACGGTGCCCACAAAGTCTGGTTGCATAATCTACACGGTGCCCACAAACTCTGGCTGCATAATCTACACGGTGCCCACAAAGTCTGACTACATAATCTACATGGTGCCCACAAAGTCTGGCTGCATAATCTACACGATGCGCACAAAGTCTGTCTGCATAATCTACATGGTGCCCACAAAGTCTGGATGAATAATCTACATGGTGCCCACAAAGTCTGGCTGCATAATCTACACGGTTCCCACAAAGTCTGACTACATAATCTACATGGTTCCCACAAAGTCTGGCTGCATAATCTACACGGTGCCCACAAAGTCTGACTACATAATCTACATGGTTCCCACAAAGTCTGGCTACATAATCTACACGGTGCGCACAAAGTCTGGCTGCATAATCTACACGGTTCCCACAAAGTCTGACTACATAATCTACATGGTGCCCACAAAGTCTGGCTGCATAATCTACACGGTGCCCACAAAGTCTGGCTGCATAATCTACACGGTGCCCACAAAGTCTGGCTGCATAATCTACACGGTGCCCACAAAGTCTGGTTGCATAATCTACACGGTGCCCACAAAGTCTGGCTGCATAATCTACGCGGTGCCCACAAAGTCTGGCTGCATAATCTACACGGTGCGCACAAAGTCTAGCTGCATAATCTACACGGTGCGCACAAAGTCTGGCTGCATAATCTACACGGTGCCCACAAAGTCTGGTTGCATAATCTACACGGTGCCCACAAAGTCTGGCTGCATAATCTACGCGGTGCCCACAAAGTCTGGCTGCATAATCTACACGGTGCGCACAAAGTCTGGCTGCATAATCTACACGGTGCCCACAAAGTCTGACTACATAATCTACACGGTGCCCACAAAGTCTGACTACATAATCTACATGGTACCCACAAAGTCTGGCTCCATAATCTTCACGGTGCGCACAAAGTCTGACTACATAATCTACACGGTTCCCACAAAGTCTGACTACATAATCTATACGGTCCCCACAAAGTCTGAGTACATAATGTAGCCAGACTTTGTGGACACCCTATATATATATATATATATATATATATATATATATATATATATATATGCAACATTGTGTGTGTGAGTTCGTTCCTTATAAGTTCCGAAACGGCTGAACAGATTTTCTTTAAAATTCACAGAAATAAAGGACATAAGCATGAGAGTGATCTTAGTTAAGTTTTGTCTCAGAATACCCCCGATAATTACGATAATTGAAACCGTTTGGATTTATCTATCATCGGTAAAACCATTCTTTCCATGTCCTCGCTTAACAACAATGATTGAACAATGGCCCATAAAAATTCTACTGTGGGTAAGTTGATTGCGTGTTTCTTTTTTTTTTATTTTGCCTGACATTGTCTGTAGGTTGCAAATCTGTACGTAAATTGATTAATTTTGTTTTTCTCTCACAGTTAAGCACGGCTTCGCTCGGGCCATATGTACTGTTCATAACTTACCCCATGTGTGAATAGCCTTTATATAAAATTACAAATGTTTAGACCAGAAAGTGTCTGAGTAATTTGCTAGAGACTGCAGAGGTAATTTTTTTTTTTTAACTATGATCCTAATTTAACTTATCATTTATTGTTTTGGTCTCAAATCAAAATAAATTAAAAAAATTAATCCATGTCCAAGTTACCTACATCTAAAATTTCAAGTATGTAGACCCAAAATAGGAGGAGTTTGGTAGAATATGCAAAGGTCAATTCTTATCAATTTTTACCATTTGGCAGCGAATTTTCGCCCCGAAACAGATTTAAATGATTGCCACATTTATGAATACCTGTAATGTAAAATTTCAAATATTTAGAAATTGGCTGAGTAGTTGTCTAGATACCACAAAGGTAAAATCTTTTAAATTTTTACCCCTTGACAACTCAAATTTCGACGCAATCCGATTAAAAAGTTTTCTTTACCTCTGAATACCCTTTATGTTAAATTTACAAATGTTTAAACCCCAAAATTAGCTGAGTAATTTAGTAGAGAGCGCATAGGTATTTTTTAAAACTTTGACCCTTATTTTGACCCCTCACATTTATTGTTCAGGTCTCAAATCGAAGTAAAATGTTTGACCCATCTCCACATAACCTACATTTTATATTTGAAGTATTTAGAGCCCAAATTGGCGGAGAAACTTGATAGAGTTGAACTTTAACCTCTTGACAGCCAAATTTATGGCCGAAAACTGATTAAAAAGATTTCCCCAAATTTCGCAAAACCCTTATATCAAATCTTGACTCTGTAGCTTGATTATTGACAGAGTATTTTGGTAGGGAAATGTACACACGCAGACACACACAGACAATTTCACTTTTATAGACATATAGATTAACTCCAAAGAATTTTATATGACTTGAAAATTTACTTGTTTTGTTGTATTTTTTTGTATTTTTTTTTTGTATAACATGGTTTGTAGGTTCAAACCCCGCACGTAAATTTCTTGATTAGACGATCGACCAGGCCTGATTTCTGTGCCATTCTATCGATGCACAACCTGCATTGAAAAATGTTTATTTGATTTTGAGAATTTCGATGCCGTAGAGTCTAAATCTAAAAAAGATCTTCAGGTGGACGATACCCATTGTTTATAATTTACAATTTAATTTGATTATTTTGTTTAGCGTAAAAATCATGTACGGGGGATAATTAGTTAGAAATTATGATGTTCTTTCGGTCACTAATTACGTCCTTTAGTTTCAAAATTCGGAAATAAAAAATAAATACTCCGAATGTTTATGTAACCAAAAGAAGCATTTGATTATGATTGTGAAAGTGACAACAAAAACTTCTTATTCCAGGCTGGACAGGTTTTAAGATTCTTTTATTACAGAACCAAATTCTACGAAAATGCAATATGGATATTTGCCTGTAGTCAATGGTAACCCAACTCAACTAAGTACTGTAAATGCAATAATTTGGAAAGTCTTGAAATTGCTGACGAACTTAAAACTGAATGCATTGTATTGAAATTTGATCTTGCATTTCATGCTAAAACACAGTAAGGCCATTGGAATGATGTCATTTATATGTAAAGTTCTATATGAGTTCGACACCTGCATGTTGTTTCTCAGTGTCAATGGAAAGTGATTTGAAGATGCAGGGCTAGCTGACATTTTACATGAAGCTGGAACAGTGGCACAAGGATCACTACCTGGAGTTATAAAAGGCAGATACTATAATCGAAGTGTCAATGTTAGAAAAATTATGTGTGAAGCCTAAAGAAGAAATCAATCTACTTTTATTGAAACGCAAAGTGAAGAAGAAACCCCAAATTCATTGAATTGTCTAAAAATTTATACAATGCTTTTCCAAAAAAAAAAAAAAAACATTTTAAAGATCTCTGCACATCAAGTGATTTTAAAGAGTTTGAAAGCAAATTGTCAATATTTATTCAAGAGGAATGCAGCCAATTACAACTTTTGCATTTTGGATAAGTTACTTGAATATGGCAGATTTCTTTTAAATTTTATTCGAGCTACACGAACAAAAGATATAGCCCTTCGCCTTTAATCAGCAGCAGAAATCGTCCCTTTGTATTTTGCATATGGCTACGCTATATTTCTTCCTGTGTATATCTATGAGATGCTTACTGCTCCTGGTACACATCCTCCAATAGCAAAGCATCTTGCTGCTGGAAATTTTGTAGTTCAGCATCAAACTCAGTACCCTTTGGTCAGACGGCAACGGACCAAACAATTGAACAAACCATTAATAGAGATAGCAATACACGAGGTGGGCGGATTGGATTTTCAAATAATCCCAATACTGTTCATCAACGGATTTTTATCTTTAAATCAACGTGCTTAAATCTCTAGAAACTGTACTTACATGGCTGAAAAAGGAGAAGACTGCCATAATAAAAAAAAGACATGAGTAGGATGAAGCAGATATTCAAAGTGGCATATTTTCATATTATGAAAAAAAATAATTAACATTTTATCAGGCCAGGTAGCAGCATCTGAAATTAAAATTCGCATTTTGCCAGCATATGAACAAGGTTGTAATATTACAAATGAGTTTGATCAACAATGACTATTTTTTTAAAATGTGGAGGTGAATGCACAAATAAAATCAATGAAGCTATCTTCAGAAAAGATCATTCTCAACAAAAGAGCAAGAAATAAACAGATTGCCAACATGAGATAAAGACCTTCTCGCTAGGCTTCTTATAGTAGCAATGACCTGAAAAGTTGGTCTGTGAGGAATTTTTACTATTGCCCTTCAACGTTCCCAGCCAGCCTTAGTAACATTAATTGTTCTTTGCAGTTGATTTATTTCATTATTTTCTTGTAAAGTTTCCTGACATGACATTTAATAATATTCCAATAAAATAAAGCATTGATTTTGGATGATCGTCAGTGATACAAAAGCTTGCAGATCACGTTTCATCAAGGTTTGGGGAGCTAAGATTTTATTTTTCTGTATATTTAATTTAGCCTGTTTGTTTTTATGTCATGAAGAGTCGACTTTTTCTTGGATAAGTACAATCCATGGAGTATTAAGGACTCTGATAGAAGACGCCGTTTGATTACCCCCAGCCCTCTGTAGCGTATTCTGAATGAAAAAAAAAACACCGGTACAATTTCGAAAATTCCTAATGTCCATTGACGAAAGAATATCAAATTGTATTTGTTGATGCACTGGAAGTAATTGCCAGCAGCAGCATTTTATGGAAAAACTGTGATTGGTTCATTTAGTCAAGAATATTTCATGCTGTGTTCCACAGTGACATAAATGAAGTAAACTCTTTGCCAGTGTAAACAACTGACCAGGAAGTAGCAAATACCCTTATTTTGTGTCTTTCAAAGCATGTTTTATCTTTCATTACAATTGAGACTTCAGATACGGATGTTTTTCTTCTTTGCCTTGCTTAACAAAATGATTTAAACTCGAATTTATATATGGCAACTAATATCTTGAAACTAATATCTTGTAACTAATATCTCGTAACTAATATATTGTTTGATCTCTATTAAGTCAGTTGCAATGAAATTAGGTCCTGTTATTTAAAGAGCCTTATTTCCTTGCATGTATTCACTGGCTGTAACACTTAAGGGGGAAATAAAACCATTTGAATTGATGAAAGAAACAGAGGGATTTCTTCGAACTTTCACACTGTTAGACTGCAACTGGCACCTGACTGACAATTTGTTCCAGAAACTAGAAAAAATCTGTGCACTGTCTGTTTGAACAAAAAATGTTGCTTCTGTAAATATTGCCCTTTTTAATATTGTTAATATTGCCCTTTTTAATATTGTTAATATTGGCATTTTTAATATTGTTAATATTGCCCTTTTTAATATTGTAAATATTACCCTTTTTAATATTGTTAATATTGCCCTTTTTAATATTGTTAATATTGCCCTTTTTAATATTGTAAATATTGGCATTTTTAATATTGGTGATATTGTCCTTTACAATATTGTAAATATTGCCCTTTTTAATATTGGTAATATTGCCCTTTTTAATATTGTAAATATTGCCATTTTAATATTGTTAATATTGCCCTTTTTTAATATTGTAAATATTGCCATTTTAATATTCTTAATATTGCCCTTTTTTAATATTGTTAATACTGCCCTTTTTAATATTGTTAATATTGCCCTTTTTAATATTGTTAATATTGCCCTTTTTAATATTGTTAATATTGCCCTTTTTAATATTGTAAATATTGCCCTTTTTAATATTGGTAATATTGCCCTTTACAATATTGTAAATATTGCCCTTTTTAATATTGTTAATATTGCCCTTTTTAATATTGTAAATATTGCCATTTTAATATTGTTAATATTGCCCTTTTTTAATATTGTAAATATTGCCCTTTTAAATACTGTTTATATTGCCCTTTTTAATATTGTAAATATTGCTCTGGTCGATATTGTATATATTGCTCTTTTTAATATTGTAAATATACCCCTTTTTAATATTGTAAATATTGCCCTTTTTAATATTGGTAATATTGCCCTTTACAATATTGTAAATATTGCCCTTTTTAATATCGGTAATATTGCCCTTTACAATATTGTAAATATTGCCCTTTTTAATATTGGTAATATTGCCCTTTACAATATTGTAAATATTGCCATTTTAATATTGGTAATATTGCCCTTTTTTAATATTGTAAATATTGCCCTTTTAAATACTGTTAATATTGGCATTTTTAATTTTGTAAATATTGCTCTGGTCGATATTGTATATATTGCCCTTTTTAATATTGTAAATATTGCCCTTTTCAATATTGTAAATATTGCCCTTTTTAATATTGGTAATATTGCCCTTTACAATATTGTAAATATTGCCCCTTTTAATATTGGTAATATTGCCCTTTACAATATTGTAAATATTGCCCTTTTTAATATTGGTAATATTGCCCTTTTTAATATTGTAAATATTTCCATTTTAATATTGTTAATATTGCCCTTTTTTAATATTGTAAATATTGCCCTTTTAAATACTGTTAATATTGGCATTTTTATTTTGTAAATATTGCTCTGTTCGATATTGTATATATTGCCCGTTTTAATATTGTAAATATTGCCCTTTTCAATATTGTAAATATTGTCCTGTTCAATATTGTAAATATTG
The DNA here is from genome assembly GCF_053919585.1 of Euprymna scolopes. Classification (NCBI taxonomy): domain Eukaryota; kingdom Metazoa; phylum Mollusca; class Cephalopoda; order Sepiida; family Sepiolidae; genus Euprymna; species Euprymna scolopes. Next base: position 130,634,301 of record NC_136487.1, on the reverse strand, counting down.
CCGTTTTTAATATTGTTAATATTGCCCTTTTTAATATTGTAAATATTACCCTTTTCAATATTGTAAATATTGCCGTTTTTAATATTGTTAATATTGCCATTTTAATATTGTTAATATTGATTCTTTTAATATTGTAAATATTGACATTTTTAATATTATTCACATGACTGGAACATTTGATACTACTTTATCACCTTGCCAAAATAGTTGTCGATTACATGCAGAAAGAGCAAATTATCAAGCTGGTATTTGGCGGCAATGTCTTGGATTAATATTAATGCTCCTTTGCCAAACAAACCATGGCTGGACATTTGAAGATTAAGCACCAGTTATTCATTGGAGCAGCCTTCCAAAAACGCCATCAACATTAATCAATTTAGTAAAGTGTTGCTGTCAGAAGAACAGCTGTGACTCCAGGCGTTTTTCTCGTGTTCGTCAACAGATTGTTTCAAGTGTGTGGATTGTTTTAATATAGTTAAACAAATAATGAAATATATCAGTTCAACGAGAAAAAGATTCTGATACTCAGATGGTGAATGAAAGGATGAGAACAACCAACTATTTTTCAATTCCTTTTCTAAATGCATTACTTCATAACAATTTTTTCAACATAACTTTAAAATCTGCCATCACCATATTATTTTTTTATATAAAGTGAAAGTTAATCTAAGCATTAGGGTTTATATATCAGTCAATGTGCATGCGTGACAAAATTACATCAACAAGTAAATGGGCGTCGAAAATGAAAAGTCATTCAATCACCATAAATATTTGAAAACAATTCTTCCATCTATGATTTTTGAAAGGCACAAGATTTGGAAACATATATAAATGCTTTTCATGTTTTGGTATCAAATGAATGTAAATTGCAATTTGAGAAACTAATACGACATTAGAAAGTAACATTTTCCTTGATATGGTTTTACAAAAGTTGTTATTTGCTGAGCATTCCTAATTTAATAAGCACATCATCTAATTAAAGTGAATAGACATATCAAATCCTTGTTGATACACTTCAATCTGTTAAACAACTTATTTAAAGTTGTCTTTACATAAAGTAAACCATGACAATGAACCTTTTTCCCCGAATATGACACACCCTTTACTAGCTCCCTTTTTTCTGAAGCAGTGCGCACATTTCGCCTGGAGATCTCTTCAGATTTTAAATAAGCACGAAAAATACACATAGAAACACTTGATATTTTCTCATATAAATAAAATGTCCACGAACTCCAAAAATAAACCCTTTTTAAGCCTCTGGCCGTAGCCTAAATGTTTTTTTTTCGTTACCTGGAAATAAGTTTATATAAAATAATTTTACAAAAGAAACATTAGGATCCCCAAAAGTGTAATGTAGAATAACATATTTTGGACTAAGTTACTTCACGCAGGCTTATGAAACATTCCCCCACCCACGGCAATTTCGCGGATTTCGATGACAATAAAATATAGGAGTGTGAAATATATTTTTTTTTTTACACAGTGATCACCACTTACCAAGGCCCGGAAGCCACTCAGGGATAAGCGTTAGAGTCGTTGATCATCATTCAATCCCGGGCAACGTCGTCTCACACTGCTAGTATATATATATATATATATATATATATATATATATATATATATATATATAACACGTGTCAGTGGATAAATATATTTTTTAAAGTAATATATATGCCGCTCCCCATTAAAAGGGGGTACCAGATTGGCCAATAGGAAAATTATTCCCAACAAGCATTTAGGTAAAATGCACTTTCGTATAAATACTTGAATTTATTCAAGAAAGTATCGCTAACAAAAGCAAATATAAACATCTCTCTCTCTCTCTCTCTCTCTCTCTATATATATATATATATATATATATATAAATATATATATATATATATATATATAATCATCAAAGCATTTTATATATTAAAATTCGGTAATGTTCATATACCAATAAAAGTTAGATCGATAATAATTGACTCAATTAATTAACTTCATGATTATCGGTTTTAATAATCGAGCATGTGTATAATATTTTTGCCAAAGTCTAGACACTAAAATATAAAATGAGAACATAGTATTGTGTATTTTTATGTGTTTCAAGTGTTTCGTAATGATTTGGATAAAATAACCATTATATTATTTTAAAATATTCCAAACATAACTGCTCTTCAGGCGATGAAGAAAAAATATAGGGAATAAAAATAGGTATAAAAAAAAGAATATTTGAAAAATAAATGTTACAAAATTATTTATTAGAACTTTTTCGAGGCAATAGATTCGTAAAATAATTAATAAGAACACTATTAGATATTCATTCTCAACGCTGCAGTTTTAAGTAAAACTATAAGTTCAAATGATGGTAAAATTAAGAAAATAGTGAATAATTTCTTTAATTGTATACAAACGTGAAGTTAATGTGGATAATAGTAAGGGTTTTTTCCTAGAATATAATTTTAAGGACGGATACAGAATCATTTAACATTAGACGCGAAAAGGAACTAAATTGGAATGATGATAAAGATAGAAATAAGGATAGAACAAAAATATTTAGAAAAATAAGAGGAGAAACACGACTGCATTAGGTGATTGGTTTAAGGAACTACGTAAAAATAAGAGAATATAAATTAAAATGGCCAATAGTAGATAAAACTAGAAAAAATATACTAGTTAATTAAAAAGGCGTAATCTATGATTACTTGAGTTATACCACATAGAGAATTTTTAGAATTCTCTATGTGGTATAACTCAAGTAAGCATAGATTACGCCTTTTAATTTTAAACACAATTTTGATGTATACAAAGCTGTCTACATAAAAATAAATTTCAAATATCACACCTAACACCTGATTAAAATATGTATATGAAAATAATAATTAAAGAATTAGTTGTGATAGAAATGTAAGTGTTGCAAGAGAATGTTAAATTTGATGCGAGAAATTTCGAATGTTGCAATAAATAAAGTAGTCGATCGTTAACTTAACATATAGAAAATAAACTAAACATAATATCAATAAGGGAAATATAATTTAAATGTTATAATTGTGATTGGTAATAAACCAACACCTCAGATATTTCAATAGCACAAAAGAAGAAAATCAAATAATAAGGCATTGCAAATTATTGAGATGAGACGAATCTAAAGAAGCTTAAAATTCTTGGAGCTATTTATATCGAAACGCAAAAACATACCATTTAGGAATTGTACAAATATACTTAAATTCCTCGCATAACTCCTCCCCCTCCCACACATCCAACCCGTTTCTGCTACTGATCCTAGAACCGGTACGATCTCCTTCCTCCCCCATGATAATAATCCCCTACCACCTCCAGCAGTCCAATGACCTTCCTTCACACCATTCTACTGTTTAAATAAATCTTTCCACAATTCTCTGCCGAGCACAACACACATTCGTGAAGACGAGTGGACGATTATACGAAAAGTAAAAAGCACGGACATTTCGTGAAGGAAAAAATTGAATGGAACGTACATTTATAGCTTCAATGTATATACAAAAAATATAGAATGGAAAATTGCAAAAATAAAAAAAGGTATTGCTAAACAAGTTTTGTGTTGTTTTTAACAATTTCTGAATATATATATATATATATATATATATACATATATATGCTTGTCTACTTTTAGATGATGACAACGACCAATTAAGAGCCTTAATCGAAACCAATCCGCGCACAACTAGTCAAAACTTGATTCTGAATTAGATGTAACGTATACAAGGATTTTTAACAATTTGAGGAAGATGGGGAAAAATTGATAATTGAGTGTCTTACGATTTGATGGGCAACAAAACAAATAAGTGCTGCCATGTAACGTCTTTTCTTCTTTTACGCAACAAGAACGATACGTTTCTCGACCGGGCTGTGACTTGCGATGAAAAATAGGTTCAGCTCAGCTCAGTGGTGTGACTACGACGAAGCTCTACGATACTTGTCGATACCAGAGTTGCACCAAAAGAACCGCATCCTGTGTTGGTAACATGAGACCGCTCTAATCAATTACACTTCTTTGCATGCAGGCGAAACGATTATAGCGAATAAGGACTGTCAACAAATGGATGAAATGCATCGGAAACTTCGACAACAACAACGCCCAGCATTAGTCAATAGAAAAAAAACAATTCTTTTACCCGACAATGCCCGGCCGTACGTTGTAGAATGCCAAATGGGATATTAACGAAATTTCAACTCTTTCAGACAAAGGAAATAGATTCGTTAGTAATGAAAATTGACGCATTGAATTTATAACTTTTCTTTTATTAAAAAGTGTCAACCTTCCAGGTTACTCAGTAATAAAATTATATATATATATATATATATATATATATATATATATATATATATATATATATATATATATATATATACACACATTTTATCACTCTTAACATATTGGTCTTTACATCGTAAATTTTTATTCTACATTAGCTAAGACAGTGGACATAAGCGTGTGAGAAGAGGAGACACATGCGAGTACGTGTTCCCTGCCTAAGTATACCACGTGATCTCCCATGTCCTGTCTGAACCTAGCCCTTTAGGTAAGTATTTAAGCTGCTGAACTCTTTGTTAATAGAGTGAATGAACTCCCCCTCCCCTGGTATAGAAAGTCTCCAAGATTCCCACTCCCCACTTTTATTTCTTTTCACCCTTGGCATTTATCCCCAATATTCAAACCCACTTCCACTTAGAGATTGGCCGGCTTGTTTTCGACAAACCGGAAAGAGTGGGTGGTCTATTATTTAGAAAGGGTTAGGAAGGCCTTACTAATCAAGTTTTGTTGTTTCTTGTTTATTCCCTTTTCCTCGTCAACGCAATGCTATTTCTGTAAACTATTCAATAAAACTTTCCCAGGTGTGAACTTATTATAAGTGTGACGGCACCTGGAGTGAATATGGTATTGTGGTGACTGATACATTTCCAGTAAAGAATAGGATAGACAATTTTAAGTATTTGAGACAAACAATGAAATACAACACCCCTTATCCTCACACTTTTGAACGGATCTATGCCTAATGGGTTCATTATGTATTTCTATATTTTGTGCAAATGACTATATCAAACTTAGATGATTAAGGCATAAATGATTGTCTGAGTAATGGCACCGTCCACTTGAAAACGCAGACTGCCTAGTGGTATCAGTTGACATCATATTTTAATCCTTACTTCGCTAAAATATTTGAGACATTAATTAATTAAGCACTAGTTCCCCACTTCGCAAAACAAATCTTCTCTCTGACAAACAGTATGGATTCATGCAATGTTATTCTACTGCAGATATTTTTACAGTCATCTCTGAACACATTTACCATGTTCTAGATACGGCGGGCGAAGCCAGGGCTGTAACCCTTGATATATCCAAGGCCTTTGACAAAGTCTTGCAGAAAGACTGCTAATGAAAATTAAATTGTACGGTATAACTGAACGTATACTAAATATACTACGATCCTTCTCAGACAATAGAATCATACAGGTTGTCATTGACGGACATACATCCAAACAGCATAACATTAATGCGAAGTGTCTCATAGGTCGATCCTTGGACCATTATTATTCCTGATATTCATAAACGATCTCCCTATTGTGTCCGAGAAGGGTATATGTGTTTATTATACAACGCTTTATAATATGCATAAGGGAAGAATAGATATACATAAATCTAAGACAAAGGCAAATTCGTTAGAAAATAACCTCATGACTATAGTGAATGGGGCCGCAAATGGATGGTTACATTTAATGCTAGTAGAACTAAGCTGCTCTCCTCTAACAATTACAAGAAGCCTCTCCAACCACCTATATCTATAACAAATAACACCCTACCTGAGAATTATACCTTCAAACTCCTCGGCTAAACATCTGCGGGCAATATGAACTGGAGCAAATACATAGAGGGCATTGCAAAGGCTGCTGAAAAGAATGTCGGTTCCCTCTATCGAGCTAGAAGACTAACCACACCTGAGAGTATCCTGTACCTCTTCCATTCGTCCATGCATGGAGTATTGTTGCCTCATCTGGGCTGGTGCAGCTACCACTAGTCTCTCGCTCTTATTGTCTAAAAAAGAGTTGCCAATCTAATTCGCCCCACTTTAACACTAAGCTCCAGCCCCTGTCTCATCGCCGCAATGTTTCATTACTGTGCATGTTTTACAAATATTTTAATGGAATGTGTTCTGATGAACTCGTTGCACTTGTACCCCCTGGACGTACATAGCCTCGACAAACCCGCTTAGCAATAAGACCTCACCTCTTCACTGTTGGTGTCCCTAAACGCCAAAAAGGTTTCTTCCCTCGAACAGCTAGACATTGGGAATCTCTTCCTGCCTGCTTCCCTGTCTGTACTGATATGCAGAAGTTTAAATGTAGCATAAATAAGTATCTTTTTAATCTTTACTAGACAGTGCCCCAAATAGTAGCCCCTTACGTACAAGTGGCGATATGCATTTTAAGGGGTAAACATGAGTTTAAAAGAATTTAAAAAATATGTAAAATAAATTACAAAAAGGCAGGATGTATGATTTATCGCGCCGGAGATTTTATCTCTATAGGGAAAATATAAGCCAATTCTTTACGCAGCTAAAAAAATGAAATTTCCTTCGCAACTATGCCCCGTATGCAAAGCAAAAAATAAAGATGAAACATAAACGAAAATCCGTTTATGAGAATACTATGCATGATGTATTAAACATTTTAATGAAATATGCTCTGAGGAACTCATTGCATTTGTATCTCCTCGACGTACATATCCCTGTCGAAACGTTTAGCAAAAAAAAAAAAAAGATACACCCCTTTTACTGTTGACAACCCATAAATATCATAAAGCTTTCACCGCTAATAGTTTCTTCACTAGAGCTAATGCTCTAGTGAAGAATACCATATTCTAATGCTAATGCTCTACTGAAGAATACCATATTCACACTTTGTAATTCCCTTCCTGCTGTATGCTACCCTGGCTGTACTGATATGCAGAAGTCTAAATGTAACGTAAGACAAATCATTGTTCATCTCCCCTGAAGAATGGTCCCAAATTACTTACGTTCATGTAGCGACATGAATTGTTTTTGGTGAGCGTGAGCAAAAAAAAATTATTAAAAGTTCTCAATGCGGCCGCCGCTATAAATAATTGAAGTTCATGATTTCCCGCTGCTAATAATGCCTTCACACTGCATTTTCGTGTTTTCTTCCGCTTTACGCCGAGACGCAGCATTTTCGTGTTTTAACTGTATCTTTTGTTTGTCAGTATAAGGTTCTTTTTTTTTACAAGGGTGTCACTATTTATCAAGGCCTAGAGGCCACTCGAGGATAAGGGTTAATAGGTATACATTAGTCATTGTGATTTTAGCATAGTAAACAGTGGGAATTTTGAAACTTGGATTACTTAGGGGGACGATTCAATTAGAACTTGTTCACATTGGACATTTTCTTTTTTTTTCATAGGTATCAACTCATTATCAAGGCAAAGAGGCCACTCAAGGATAAGGGTTAAAGAGTGTACAGTAGAAATTGGACAATATAATAATCATTAGTAATGAAAATTTGTTAAATTTGATAACTTATATGGAACGGCTCATCAAGAACTTATTTACGTTAGATTTGAAGACAACCATATTGTAGTCAGCCGGAAAGCAGGAAAACGGAAGACAATTCCACAGGCGTGCAGTTCTAATAAAAAAAGCTTTATTCGTGGAATCTACGTTTAGGTTTAGGCACAGATAAAGAGTGGGGGGAATTATTAATAGTGTTTACAGCTAGACGAGTGTTTCTTTCTCTTACCAACCATCTTACATGTCTCTTATTTATTATAAAACGACCAGAAAAAACTCATTATGTTTTTGTGTCCATCTCAATATATTGCTTATTAATGTTAATTCCAGTTTTTATTCTGTTAACATCTTTTTTAATAAAAGTAAAATATCATTTTATTCGGATTTTACGACCGGGCAACGCCGCATTCCCACCCTCACTGTATCAATTTTTCTTTTACGGCCACGCACCACCGCGTGCCCTCGCTAGTACTATATTAACGCAATTCTAAGAGCCATTCTAAATGATGTGAACTGGAAAAAAGGAAAGGTTATTGAGTCAAAAGAAAATATATTTAGGAAAAGGAATGCGCCATTGCTTAATAAGTTTTTGCCTATGTTAATTTAATTTTCTTTTAGTATACCTAGCGACCCTCCCCGTATGATAATTTACGTCATACGGTTTGTGTAATATTCTAAAACTTTCCTTAAAAATCATCAAGATACAGAGGCGACCTTTTCTTTCTTTTTCTTGAGTTTTACCAAAGTAAAAATCAATATGTATCAAATATGCGTCTATGAAATCCTTTGATATCATCTTTAATGCGGTTGGCTTTAACATAGAAGCATTGATATAGAAAATAAACGATCTTTTCAAACCTTAAATACAGTAATCCAAAAATTGTATAACGAAAGTCAATCGTTAAAGCCTAAAACACGACTGATATTCACACATAAATGCTACCATTGTTTCGGTTCAAACGGATTTCAGTGAGAATAATAATAAGTTTGCTATAAGGAAATGGTTTGAAAAATACTGGAGGTTTTGATTTGGTTTGTCATGGAAAGTCTTCCAGAACTATGTGTATTTAAGGTAGTTAGACTTATAGAGTAACTAGAGACATGTAATGACATGTATACAGAAACCATAACAGCAGTTTTATTCATATTGTTCGATGACTTGGTATGGAAATTATTTTCTCCGGTACCGAAGATTGTTTCAACAGTGGCTGGTAGATGTGTATTGCAAGATTGAAAAAGAACGGTTACAGGCCCTGAAGTGGGAACAACAAACCGTGAGAGCTGACAATTATGGCAACTTGAGGTTTTCATTTCTTTAATAGGGTGGAAATCCAAAACAGAATGTTATTTGTTAGTTCAAGTCTCCCTGTTCTCATTGAATTTACAATCAAAGCGATGATCTTGCCTAATATGTTCTACATTCTCAGGCATTCTATTATGCATGATTGAGGGATCTTCTCGTATAGTTTATTCTAGTCGATCTATGACATGGCTATGTTATTTTTTCTACGTATAAACCTCTTCAAAATTTTTAGGTTTATATATAATAGATTATGTGCCCCTCTTTTTCCTTTTTCAAATACCTCAAATGTACTTCAGGAAATACCCCGCATTTATAATTGGAGTGGTAAATTATTTCTCTGTAGTGCTGGCAATATTTCCCATGTTGTAGATAAGCATGTTATGATGTTAGATAATAGCCGTATAGATGCATTAATTGTATGTTATCAATCTATCTATCTATCACTATATATATATATATATATATATATATATATATATATATATCACTATATCTATCTATATGTCTATCTAGCGATGTGTGGACAAAAGATATTTGAATCGGCATGGTTTGACAGGTTGTCGAACTTTGTCAAACTTTGTGACCAGGGCAGTTTGCACCGGAAAGTATCCGTACGGGGACAGACGTGACATGTCAAGTGTCACGTATTCCATTTTGCACAAGCATAGTGTTGATTTTGGGCAGAGATGCCGAGACAGACGGATGGAATGAACGGGTCTTCCCTCAGAACGTAAACACAAAATCCTACAAGTTAAGAGTCTATCAATCACTCCCCTCTGCTATTATAAATACCTTGAAGTGAATAAAATATATAAAATCCTACTACGTCCTGGTCTAAGTCTTATGAAATCTTCTTTAAAACAGGTTTGGCTCCCCAAGATGGTTAAAGAAGCCTCCAGAAGAAGATAGCAGAAACAGGCACGTAGTCATGTTACGTGCACTATATCTTCTGACAAGTATACACAAGAACTAGACAGGTTACGGGCTTTTAAGGTAGACAATAAGGTACAAGTGTAATAGTCCGTTATACCACAAACACAACGTATATGCATATGACTTGTTAATTAATCAAAAGAAAATGTAAGTATGATTTAAAAAACAACACACGTTAATCTGGTACCGGATATACGTGTCAATACAGACATCCACTTCACAATAATACAACAATATGCCTAAAGTTGATAGAGCGGTTCCTTTTACTATATCATTTTGCACCAGTGTGATTCTACATTTGGTGGTCCATTATGTCACGTTCTGGATTAGTCTTTCATGTAGTGTTGTAAAATTTTTGAACTAGTCTGTGTGTATTCTGCGGTGACCTGATCCTCTCCATTTTGCCATTTTCGTATGGCTGTTTTGCGGCCTTTATTGCTAATCTTAATCTCTTGTATTTTATCGATTTTCTATATATTTTTTTCATATCTTTCAATCATTCGGCATTTCTATTGTGAGTTTGTCGCTTTTCTCGTGTAGCATTTAATTTTTTGCCAGGTCGGGTTTTCTGTTTTTGTTTTACCTTCGATTACATTTTCGTAGAATTACACTGGTTTTCGTAGAATTACACTGTCGTCTTACTTTCCCTTTTTTTTTTTCGCTCGTATTTTTTTTCTTTTTTTGGCTTCAGTCCTTTATGTTTTTTGTTAAGCCTCTTTTTGCAAATCATATTTCCAGTTTTCCATCTTCTTCTATTTGGTGCCATCTTGTTTATCGCTTTGACCGCTTTTTTATGTTTATTGATCTGGTTTTCCAGCCTGAATTCCCATTCAGGTTTTATTTACCCATTTACGTTTTCTGGCTTTTTTTTGTACTTTAAACCTCATACTTACTGTCTTGGTACTTGGGTAAATTGTTAAACTCTAATAGGATGTATAGAGGAGTTTGTTAATTTTGTTTAAGATTTTAATTTATTCTACTCTAAGTTTCTAAATAATATGATTTTTTTTTAAATTTATTCATGTGGTCTATGTGCCTTAACATACGATGCTTCAATTTCGCTTAGTTCCGTTGTTTAATAGATTTCGTTGTTTTGTTTGTTTGCAGTATTAAAGTTTCCCAGATCTTCAACGTATGGGGTTTCAATATTTGGGCCCTAATTGTATTTCCATTTCTTCCAGATTTGAAAGCAACTCTCTCTTGAGAATAAGTTTCGTTTGGGTTGCAATTATCATTTTTGTTGTCTAGTAGTCTTCTATCCGCTTCCAGTATCCACGATCTTTGTAATAACTTTCGTACTAGCAAACTTTTCTCATATTTGTGTATTTCTCCCACCGAGTATTGGTTTTATATTGGATAATTTGGTTCTCCTATGTTGAGTTTGTAATATATCGGTACTTGAAATTAGAGAGGATTCTAACCTCTATTGTGTTTGTGATATAATTTTTTCTGAAATTCAAAGCGAAACAAACATTCAAAAGATGACGACCGAATCTCCCATGCTGTGACCAGCATGGAGGACTCTAGAAAGCACCTGCTAACGATGAACCCAGATCTTTCTTCTGTGTCTAACGTTACGTATGATTTATTGGAGGGATATAATATGGTGCTTGTGGTAATATCAAACCCATAATTCTTTCACATGTGGTTCTCTCACAAAAATAGTGGTAACCTCCTATCTAGATGGACGGCAACGTGCACTATCACACGTAAATAAAAATCATGAACAGACATAAATAAGCAGTAACAAAAAAATTAAACTAATTCTACTTAGTATAATTTTTCAAAAACTCTTTTAGAGGGTGTAAAAAAGACGTCCACCTCGAAATGAGGATAATAATTTCCCCTGTAAAATGCTGTTCATTTCTATTTCACAACTTAATATTTACAAAGTCTCATATTCAATACATAACTATTAAAGATCGTATTAGTTGATTTCTTTTTCTGCGTTCAATAAGAAAAAAATCTGTCGGAATGTTGGCGGTGTCTGATAGGTTATAAACTCTCACGCGTCGATTTGTTTAGCGATATAAAGGGGGAGGGAGAACAGAATTGCTGTAACCTTTATCTTTGGTCTATTTTAACTCAGCATGAGTACATTTTTGGCCAGAAAGTATCACACTAAGCAAAATATTAAAATAACAATTCAAATTAAATAAAAGTAAAATAAATATAGGTTTACAAAAAAGCTTTTTAAACTCAGATGAGCATATCTCTGCTCATATATGAATTTAGTGATCGAAATAAGCACGAGGAGAATTAACACAATTTTGCTAATGCAAAACAAGTTTATTTATTCCAGCAATGTAAAAATCTTGCGTTCTGGTGGCGATGAAGTCGCTAAAGATTTAATTGATATCGTTTAGCTTTTCGAAATATTTTAACGCAGGAACGTTATCATGCTAGAAAAAGAAGTGGTCGATGTGTGAGAAGTCTAGACAGTATGACAGATGAAGCAGAGTTTTGTTGGCCAATTTATTAAACTTCTGCAGAGTCTGTTTAGCAACGTGCTGGCGGACATTGTCGTAGAGAAGAATTGTGCCTATTACATATTCTAGTTGTAGTTTTCAAAGTTTCTGATGCATTTCATCCATTAGTTGACAGTACTTCTCCGTTTACGGGTTTCGCTTGCATTCGAGAAACTGTAGTAAATTAAACACTCAGCTTCACTTTCTTTTGGTGCAACTCCGGCTTCAGGAAGTGCCGTTGCACTTCGTCGGCGTCTAACTACTAAGCTGATTGTCTCAAGTAATCGTAAAGAAATCATATTTTATCGCATATCATAAGCCATCACCGGGCGGGACACGGGTCGTTCTTGCTGCGTAAATGAAGGGAAAATGATACTTCATAATTGCGTTTCTTTTCGTTATCGTTCAATTTGTAAGGCATCTATTTATCAAGTTTTCTTTTGGCTTTCCAATGTCTCTTAAGTCGTTTAAATCCTCGTATACGTTACGTCTTGTTCAGAAAAAAGTTCTCAAGCAGGTGTGCATCGATTGTTTTCGATTAAGGTTCTTAATTTAATGTTGTCAACATCGGAGTGCAGACCACTACGCTCATCATCTTTAAGACTCCCGTCGTCGCCACAAAATTTCTTAAACCACCACTGTGCTGTGCGTTCAGTACTGGTTCCTTTTTTCCCTAACGAATTAAAATAAGACAAGTGTGCGATTTTTTTCGTCATCTTGTATTCAACGTTCCGAAAAGAGACATCATTATTTTAAAGGACGGTCATTCAATGATTGGAACCTTTTAATGCATAACAAAAATTATATAATAAAAACCAGATAGCCGGAAAAAAGTATTGGACACACTAACACAATTTTATCTAATATTTAGTTGAAACCCCCTTATTGGCTATTACAGCTTCGAGACGTTTTCTATACGACGAAACTAATTTGCGACAACGTTCAGGCAATGTTATGGCCAACTCTTCAACACATACTTTCTTCAAATCCTGAATATTACGTGGATCTCGCTGGTGGACCATGATTGAGCTCCTTCCATAGATTTTCTATAGGATTTAAGTCGGGGGACTGACTGGGCCACTTAAGAACATCTATTTTGTTCTGTACGAACCAATTGGAGGTTATTTTAGCAGTATGTTTGGGATCATTATCTTGTTGAAAAATCCATCCCTGTCGCATACCTAACACATTGGAAGCAGGCAAGAGATTATTTTCAAGAATTTCCCGATATTTGGCTGCATTCATCTTTCCATCTATAATATGAAGTGGCCCAGTACCATTTGAAGAGAAGCATCCCCAGAGCATAACATTTTCACCACCAAACTTTACAGTGGGGAGGGTGTTCTTGGGATCGTGCGCTGTGCCATCTCTTTCGATACTCGACGTACAGAGTTAATGCCGAAAAGTTCCACTTTCGTCTCGTCGGACCAGATCACATTCTTCCAGTAATCATCTGTTTTCAATAAGTGGTCTCTTGCAAACTCCAGACGAGCATTAACATGACATTTTTTTAGTAATCGTGTCTTTCGAGGTGTACGCGATTTAAGACCGTTGCGTCGGAGTACATTACTAATCGTTGGTTTTGTTACTACTATCCCTGCTTCTTCCAAATCTTTCTGAAGTTCGCCTCGTGCGGTTCTCGGTTGTTGCTGAACTTTTCGTAAAATCTTTCTCACTGCTCGATCCGACATCTTGCAAGGATCTCCAGAGCGCGGACAGTTCAGGATTGAGTCATGCACCTTCCATTTTCTAATAAGGTTCCCTACGGTGCTTACAGGGATTTCGAATTGAGCATATATACACCGATAACCAATTCCATTCTTGTGCTCAGCAATAATCTTATCATAGACGACTTAAGAGAGTTCTTTACGTTTACTCATTCTGAGAACCTTCACGCGTGATGGCTTACTGGTGACTAACATGTTCCAATACTTTCCAACGACGTAGAGTATGGTCTACAACAATCGAGAAACTTCTAAAATGTATAATAGTGTCAACAAATTAAAATGCAAATAACAATTTCCAGCATTATTTATAAATAATAATAATAAAATATAATTTAAAACAATGTGTCCAATACTTTTTTTCCGGTTATTCTCGTTTTTATTATATAATTCTTGTTATGCATTAAAAGGTTCCAATTTCTAATGTTATTTGTTATTGTTAAATTAGTAACTATTTCTTGTTAAATTTTTGTGTCATTCACTGCATAAACATGTGTTAAATAAAGAATAATGGGATGTGTCCAACACTTATTTTCCCCACTTTATATATATATATATATATATATATAGTATCTTCTATTATATAAATCTCACCTGCCTGTTTAAATGTATGTGTGTATGTTGGTATGTATGTTTGTCTGTCTGCTGTCTGTTGTCGAGATTGCTATCATTTTGGAGCTGGATACTTCGGATGACAAATATCGTAAAATTGGCTAAAAACATTAATTCTTTCATCCTCAACTAAGCAGTTTTTTACAAGGAGGGCCGTTTTTTTTAAATATTTGCGTCGCCATTTTTGCAAACCATTGTATCGGTTGGAATGACTTTACTAATTTTATACATTCCGAAATTCCGGTCCCGTCATGAAATAAGGGTAAGGTGTCGGGTTTTCTTTCACTTTCTCTTGAGCATTGGCGTCGCGGGTTCGAGCCTGCCTGCCTACTATCACATTTTTTGTTGCTCAACACACGCCTCAAAACAGCGAACACCCAGTCTAATCTCTAATATAAATCTTTCCTGTCTGTTTAATGTACGTATGTATGTTTGTATGTCTGCCTAAAACTTACTACAGGGCAAGAATTTTCAGAAAAATCGGTATCGCTTTGAGGCTCGACTCATAGGAAGACAAATATCGAAGAATTGGCTGAAAACATAAATTCCTTCACTCTAAACTGGGCAGTTTTCTACAAGGAGGGCCGGGTATTTGGTATCCATATTTGCTAGTCATCATATAAGTTGGAATAACTTTACTAATTCATACGTTCTGAACCTCCGGTCACATCATGAAGTAAAGGTACGATGCCAGGTTTTCTTTCACTTTCTTTCCACCTTCTGCGTTACAGCCTGCTTACTAACACATATTTTGCTCAATGCACAACTTCAAACACCCGGGAACGCTGATCACCCAGGCCAGTCTATAATATAAATATAAACTGTTAAAATGTGTGTATGTATGTATGCATGTATGTCAGGTCATATCATATGCTACTGGTACCATATAACCCAGTACTACCTGCCTCATGGTCGGGTCACCGGCGACTAAACTGGTTCCCCCACCAGACTTGTTTGGTGAGGAGGGCGGCTAGTCTCCCTGAAGGATTAAAATCAAGACCTTCCAAAGGGCGAATGAACTCTTTTTCTGGGGCAACGGCCAACTAGCACCGTGTATATTTGTGTGTGTGTGTGTGTGTGTGTGTGTGTGTGTGTGTGTGTATCTGTATTGGGGTGGAGAGGGCTCCCGTAATCCGTGGTGAAGTCAACCTTTCTAGGAGAAGCAAATCTCTGATTTAAAAAAAAAACATAAAGCGGGAGACCAATACCCGCATTAAGCTGGTCTGCAATTTAATTTGTTGCTGGCTATCTTGCTCTTGCTTGTTGCTGGATCCCAACATTTTGAACCGAGAGAGAGAGAGACTTAACTGTCGTACAAAGCTAAGACTCTGTAACATCATCTTTGTATAGATACTCCCTCAGGCATTTGGACTCATGGATTTTAAATGTCTGAGGGATAGGCACTCGTCTGACAAGACGTTGCAATCATCATGTATGCCTAAAACTTTTGATAGCGGCGAAGGATTTTCACAAGATTCACATCGTTTTGAAGATCGAGCATTCGGACGACAAATATCGAAAGATTGCCTAAAAACATTAATTCCTTTACTCTTAACTAGACACGTTTCTACAAGGAGTCGTAATATTTTTCGCCAATGTTTTCGAAAGTTATCCCCTCTTTTCGATTGAATAGCCTTAATTTAAACCGTCGCCACGTCTGGTATGGTTATGGACGCAACGCGGTTCGGGTCTGAGCCTGTCTGTCTACTACCACTTTTTTTTGCTCAACACACACCTCCAAACACCCGGGCAATGCCGGGGACACAGCGGAACATGCCGGCCACTCAGGCTAGTTGTCAATATGAAATGAAATTTAAAGAATCTCAAATTGATTAATAATCACATTACTTAAACATTGAAATAATAAAATCATTAAAAACACTAACCCAACTAATTCGCCACATAATAACAACTGAACAAAATACACCCTCTATAGACTTTACTCATATTGATTAAATTTAACTTGATGTATACCTGTTTTTCTCAAAGAGCAGCATCTTACCATCATCCTCCAAATTTTAAGGTGTCTCTAAAAAATTCTAGATTCTATACCGTTTATCTGGACAGACAGTTTACTCAACATTTGATATTAAAACGCATTAGAAAATTTCGCAATCTTACAGTCCGTATTTATTCTGAAACAACGAAATTAACTTTTTAGCATCAGGCACATTAATTTAAAAATACTTTTCGAAAAGTCATGTTTATTTGACTTTTTTAACCTCTATTACCGATTCCACTCGTAGACATAGTTCTCAGACTTTCCAATTAATTGGATAATTAAATTATTTTGTATTCTTTGGTGAACGAAAGTATGAAGATCATTAATTTGAATTAGGCAAGCGATATTATTTGCAGACTTTCCAACTCCGGGAATAGCGGTAGATAAATGATAATTAGTGAAGTATTATCATTGAAACGTCTGACAATAGTTGTCATATATCAAGTCCGAGACAAAAGGTAATACACTATACTATAAGATAAATACACGAAACGATTTTGTTTCATAAAGTGTATATATATATATATATATATATATATATATATATATATATATATATATATATATATATATATATATAATGGTCTCCGTTTTGTCTTAATAATAATAGGAGTGTACTTGTGAGGAAGAGATTGCGCTGTTATAAATAACACTTCTCCTTGCCCGCCATTACTTTATTCTAGTGGCAGAATAAGAATTCAATATGAGTTAAAGTATTACAGCTAGGAAAACATTGGGTTTTTTGACCACTACACTATCTCGCCGTATCACTATGCATTTTGTGAAACCTATATTAATATTAAACTTTTGTAAAAACATAACTATTATATTCCCGATTTAAAGCTAATATTTGTAACACAAGGATAATACATTCCAAAACAAATATAAAAGATATTTTAAGTACTGTAATCCATCTACAAAAAAAGCAACAAAGCACAGTTAATAATATTGTTTTTCAAACGTGTTATAAATTTTAAAATTCTTGACACAACACCATCGTTATACAACGATCCAAATTTTGACAGGCGTAATTTAGTCCGTTAACCGTTTTTACACATACCGAATGCCGGACTGTCTAGAAATACTACTATCGTTAATCTGTCCTCTCTATAGCCTCGTGCATTTACTTTCTTCACCTGATGATAGTTCAATGGCGAACCAGAAAATGTTAATGACACCCATGGGACAGGCATTCATTTTTTCACAGAAAAAGATAATGAAAATAGAAAAAAAATGAACACGCTATAATGAAATAAACGCTCTCTGTGTAATTTTAAACTGTGTTTCTTTAAATGAAAAATAGTTCCTAAATAAATCATATATATATATATCTATATCTATATCTATATATATATATATATATATATATATATATATATATATATATATACATATATATATATAGTTTATTTAGGAACCATTATATATATATAAACGGCATATATATATAAATATAAACGGTAATATATATATATATTACCGTTTAATATATATATATATATATATGTATATATATATATATATATATATATATATATATATATATATATATATATATATATATATATATATATATATATATATTACCGTTTTGTTTGCTTAGTTTCGGAAACCAGATCGTATCAAATATCCGATAACTTCATCAGACTTTACAGAAATGACTATTATGATTAGGAAACACGATATTAGTAGAAGCAAAAAGGGGGGGGGGGTGAAGAATTCCAATTCCAATTCGAGAACAGTTAAGTTTTAAGATTTAATAAACACTAGAAGTCGGTAAGGGGGACGGGGAGTTTAAAATATTCAACAAGATACGGATTGCAATAGAAGGAGAGGGGGAGAGAGAAAGGGTAGAAAAGGAGAGCGTAAGACTAGTAAAACATTGAGGACGGAGGTCGGGAGATAAAGAGGGGGATAAGATATAAAAGGAGAAGGAGAGAGACAATGAGGTGGTGCTTACTTGTAGAATGTGTGTATATATATATATATATATATATATATATGTGTGTGTGTGTGTGTGTGTGTGTGTGTGTGTATAATTATTTGTGTAATTTTAAAGTATGTTTCTTTAAATGAAAAATGCTTCCTTAATAAACTCTTTCTCTCTCGCTCCCTCTCTCTTCCTCTCTTTCTCTCTCTCTCTCTCTCTCTCTCTCTCTCTCTCTCTCTCTCTCTCTCTCTAGTTAGAAAAGCATTCTATCCAAGGCATGAAAATTGTTGAACAAAATGTTTTTATGAAAGGCTTTATAAATAAAGGTACAAGATCCAATTTGAAATGTATTTATCTTCAAAGTGCACGTTTATAAATTTTACAAAGTAAGGCATAAAAATTTAATTTAAATTGAATCAAAAAATACCTTGGATTTATTTTATGTAATGTATATCACTTTTTAAAAAAAATCATTGAAAATGTTATATCTATATCATTAATTGCTAGATGAAAGATAATGTTTTTAAAGTGAACCAAAATGTACATTACATAAAATAAATCCAAGGTAATGTTTTTCATTCAATTTAAATTAAATGTTTATACCTTACTTTGTAAAATTTATAAAAGAGCACTTTGAATATAAATAAATTACAAATTCAATCCTGTACTTTTATTTTTAAAGCCTAAAGTAAAACATTTTGTTTAACAATTTTCATGCCTTGGATAAAATGCGTTTCTAACTTGTATCTTATCTTTTTTAGATTATATTTTTAAAAGTTCCTTCTCTCTATTTCAGTTTGTATTTCTCCTCACACCACAACTCATTTTGTAACGCCCTCTTTGTATTATTACTGGTCTGAATATTCTCTCTGTTTCAGTTTATATTTCTGCTCACACCACAACTCATTTTTGCAACGCCCTCTTTGTATTATTACAGGTCTGAATATTTTCTCTGTTTCAGTTTATATTTCTCCTCACACCACAACTCATTTTTGCAACGCCCTCTTTGTATTATTACTGGTCTGAATATTCTCTCTGTTTCAGTTGATATTTCTACTCACATCACAACTCATTTTTGCAACCCCTATTTGTATTATTACAGGTCTGAATATTCTCTCTGTTTCAGTTTATATTTCTCCTCACACCACAACTCATTTTGCAACCCCTTCTTTGTTATACTACAGGTCTGAATATTGTCTCTGTTTCAGTTTATAGATCTCCTCACATCGCAACTCATTTTTGCAACCTCCTCCTTGTATTATTACAGGTCTGTATATTCTCTTTGTTTATGTTTATATTTCTCCTCACAGCACAACTCATTTTGTGCAAACCTCTCTTTGTAATACATGTCTGAATAATGAGAAAATCTTAATTTTTTCAAACAAAAGCTTTAAAATAACATTTTTAGATTTAATTTTTTTAAACTTCTTTCAGAATAGAAAATCTTTTAAATTTAATAAGGAACACATTTCCGATAGATTTCATTAACAAATATTCCGTACATAACGAGAAAAATAGAGATGAAAATTTCAAAAGGACTGTATAACTGGTTACGGTCAATAGTAGTCCTCGCCAGCGAAAATCTTTGTTATTGTTATTCTATTATTATTTAAAACATTTTGTGTCCTGCTCTTTCGCGCGATGACAAATATATATATATATATATGTATATGTATACATATATTTATGTGTGTGTATGTGTGTGTATATATGTGTGTGCATGTGTATATATATGCGTGTATATATATATATATATATATATATATATATATATATATATATATATATATATATATAATTATTGTTTTACTATAATAATGAAATACCTACAGACACTGTTTCATCCTTTCGGGAATCTTCACCGCGGGGTTTAGCGATTAACACCAGTCGAATGATTCGAACTCGGCAACGAGAGACATCTCTGGCTCGATTAGCGTAAACCGTATCCTTTCGGCTATAATTAACCGCGTGAAATAACGTTGAATTTTAAACATTTTAATTTTAAATGTTCTTTACGTCAGTCAGACAGTGACCTAATTCTTATACGATGATCTATGCATAAGAGCTAAATTGACGACTATATATATATATATATATATATATATATATATATATATATATATATATATATATAATAAAAAGGAACAAAAAAACAATAAAACTTGGATGTCATACATTGAATTGCACCCCAATGTTCCATCACTATATGGCCTCCCCAAAACTCACAAACTAGACATCCCTATACGCCCTATCATATCCGGCCTCGGTAGTGCAACACACAAGATTGCACGTGCCATATCCAGCGTTTTGACTCCACTAATGGGCACTATCAGCACCTCCCACATAAAGAACTCCGGAGATTTACTGAACAAAATAAAAAACATTAACCTACAAAACAAAACTATACACAGCTTAGATATAACATCATTATATGCTAATGTCCCCATTAAAAAATGATTGAATTTACACCTTAAACATTTTAAAAAATCAAACATTAGCTTACCTTTTCCTCCCGACACTCTTATAAAACTCATTAGACCTATAACTAACATGACTTATTTTCACTTCAATAACAATTTCTAAAAACAAAATGTTGGTCTTCCTATGGGTAACCCTCTTAGTGGAGTATTAGCTTGCCTTTTCTTAGAATCATAAGAAGGAACAACAACAAAATCAATTATCTGTACGATCGTTAAATTGACATAAATAACAATTATGTAATAACAAAAATAAATTATACATGCATATATATAAACACACACACACGTATATATATATATATATATTTATATATATATATATATATACATACATATATATATATATATATATATATATATATATATATATATATATATATATATATATATGCATGGTAATATCTAAGCTCCGCCAGCTTCAAACCCATCGATCCGCAGTAATTATCACTTCCTTCACTGATGTTTTCGAAAGTATAGAAAAGGCTTATGACTTTTAGTGATAAAATAATTTTGATAATTATGCATATGTATATATGCACACTATATGTATTAAATATGGATATAGATATGTATATATATATATATATATGTATGTATGTATGCTTATATATGAAAGTATATATATTTATATATGCATATTTATATATGCATATATATTATATATAGATATATATATATATAGATAGATAGAAAATAATATTTATCAGCATGTTAATTGTTAGCTGAATTAAATGATGAATGAACGTTTGTACAGACAGTCCTTTTGTTATGTAACGATAGCAACCTGAAAAGTTACTGAGCTAAAAATCTTGATAGAAAAAAATCAATGTATTATGCCACGAGAAACAGATAAAATAAGACGATTCTATAGCAGAATCAAAAACAATTTCACTGTCCACATTTTATCCAGAATATTTCAAGTTAATTCACTCTCTTAGATAACGATGCCAACTTTTCTACCGCCAATGAGGTCTGCCGAGGTCAGCTATGATATTATTAATCATTGGCCCCATTGATACATATACCGGGCGATTAAGCGGTTGGTATTGTGACCCTGGCCACTGCCGTTGCGTAACAATAGATAAAAAGGGCGAGGTTTCGATGTCAGACTATTGTTCGGAACCCGGCCAAGTTTTAATGTAGGGATGCTTATTCTTACAATCGAAAAAAGAAATAATTGGCTTAAAACTTCACCAGGTATCATGTGTATTCGAAATTAGTAACGCCACGCCGCATATGAGCAGCATGTTTAGATATTCGGTGTTTAAAAATAAAGTTTTAAATATAAACTTTCATGTCATATTAATCGAATAAAGCAAAAGTTTACTTTTTATGGGGATAAACTTTTGAGTGGCATGTACTTGTAATTAGTCACGGAACAAACTGTGTAAGGCACGGCCAAAAATGAAACAGAAACTAGGTTGTTGTTATTGTTTTTAAAACGAATTAAAATCTATTAAAATCCATAATCCTTGAAAGACTTATATTTTCCAGAAAGAAAAAAGCCTGAATTTTATCATATTTAAAAACAGAATAATGTAACCCGTTTTCTATTATTTTTAATAGAATTTTAAATGTTTTATTTAAAAGAAATACTATTTACCGCGATGTTTTATATCGAGGGATGAAACATTTAAATATCTTTTTAAAGCTTTTTGAACCAATTAATTTTTTTTTTGTCTAAATATGATTCAAGATGATTTCTTATAAGAATATCTAAAAATATTATAACATAAGTCCATGAATTTCACATCATTTTATCTGGTATCTCCATATGTAGCAATCCCATGTCGAAATCCAAAATCCGTAATTCAACGCGCGGTTTTAATTAACTACGGAAGGCCTTACAAGACATAATTTGTAATTTTGAAAAAAAGGGGAAGTAACAACTGTGTGTAAATACAGAAAAACTATTTTAGCGAGAATAGGCGGCCATAGATGAATATTAAATAACAAGAAACTGCCGAAAACAAATTATCGTATTTTTAGCAAAATGCGCAGTTATTTATCGATTTTTTCTTTCGTAGTATCGATTCTTGAAAGCATTTCCTATTTCATGGCATAATAGCAATATTGGGCTCACTTAAAGAAAATTATTAATTTATTTTTCAAAAATTTAAAATTCGTGTTTTTCGTAAAAAAAATGAAACTATATAATTTTCCTTTGCTAATCTGAAAGATAATAGTGATTTCGAACATATTCAATGAGTTGCAGACTTCAAAATACAAAAGATGAAAAATTAAACACATTTAAAATAAGAATTTTCAACCATAAAATGTGATACACCGCGCAGTTGTTGTTTTATTTTTTCGTTTGTTTCATTTACAATCCTCTATTCCCACAATACAATATATTTTCCTCAGTTTCGGCTGAGTTTTTAGCATATTTATACCCACAAATAAAGATGAGTTTATACAATATATATGTATATATATATATATATATATATATATATATATATATATATATCAATTATGAAAAAAAACAGACTATTGTAAAGATCCTTATTCACTTTATAATCGTTGAAAGTTTCGTATTGATTGGGTAATTACTCGATTTTTGGTAGATTTTTGGTAGATTTCTCCTTCAAAAAATACTTACTCTCGCCTTCTATTTTGACTGTAATGTAGTATAAGCATTAAAGAGATCTTTCTTATTGTAAGCGTGGCGTCTATGTAAGTGGTTATTGGGTTCGAATTTCTCACTATTCCACTAAGTTTGGAATTGTCAGGTCCAGTTCATCTTAATATAATATAATGAAGGTTTTAAAGGTAGAAACAAACACAGAATAGAAAATGGGGGGGATTTAATGTTCGTTTTAATCCATTGTGTCATTAAAGATATAATGATTAATGATATCTATGGTCGAGAGACGACTAACTTGTGTTTCAGAACGCCTACTACGTGTCAACAAGAGATATGGACAACTGTTTCTCTCGACCAAAAATATTTCATTCAAATGTGTGAGTAAATCATATGTGTTCTTCATGTCAACCTATAATTGTCTACAAAAAAGACACACTGGACAATACTTACAAAGACATTGTAAGTAAAGACGCGAAAATTGATCAGTATAAAGTGGGATAAATATAAAGAATCCACGTCTATTTTTATCGAAGACAGAGAAAATGAAATGTGGTATCCGAACATGTACTTCGTGTTGCTCCTAGTCGACCGATTAATAATCCAAAAAGTGTTTTTACCTTATATATAAGATGAAATACTTTATATATATATATATATATATATATATATATATATATATATATATATATATATATATATATATCCACAGCCAGCCAACGTCGCAGCTCACAAGAGCATGAAAGCCGATAAAGCATAAGTCTTGTGCATACGAGGCGAGCACTCTACCAACGGAGCAAACACGCCACACAGACTAGTAAGCACACTAGCTGACACAAATGAAGCACACCGCGGCGAAATCCGACAGTGGATGTAACCTAACTCGTACCGAACAAGAGACGTGGTCATCGCATCATTTGGTTATCGCTGATTGCGATAATCATGACCCTCAGTCGCTACAAGGTAGTGCAAGATGCTCGGGTTTCAAATCCCGAATTCGAATGTATCTTACTGATGAGCCTAAAATGTCGGGGAAACTCGAATCTTAGACGTCCGGTTTTTAGCTGTCATCAAAGTTGTAAAGCGTTTTTGTGTATTTGTAAATGTTTTATTTCCATACTTTGTGAACAAGGCGCGTACGCAGACCGCACAATTTTAATGAATCATCATTATGCCAGATCAAACATACCCATTCCTGTGTCTCGATACATCGTCTATCATTATATGTAATCAGTTTTCTGTAATAGTTAACAATATAGAAGCCTATTCGTGACCAGACACACACACACACGTTCAGCTTTATATTATAGATATATAGAACATGTGCTACTATTTTATTAAAAAAATATAATTTATTGAGTATTTCTTCATACACACAGACACACACACACACACACATATATATATATATATATATATATATATATATATATATATATGAAGAAATACTCAATAAATTACAATTTTTAATAAAATAGTGGCACATGTTCTCTTATTATGACATTTGTTATTGTTTTACTAGATATTAAAATGACAATAAGGAACAGAAAATGCCCCCCAAATGCATCTACTTATAAAATGCATTATATTCATAGTTGCCGCCAAAGCCGAAATCTCTGGAATATTCTCACGTTTTTATAATATTTAGAAATTTAACGGATGCATTGCTACTGTTTCTTAAACATTGTTGGTAATATTTTCATTTATTTATTTAAATATTTTATAAGATTTTATAGAACTAATAAAACGAATTAAAGTCAGTTGTAAAACCTTAGCGCATGTATCCGCTGTTTTAACTCCAAAATACACGGGTTCGTTCCAAAAGTAAACCTTCCTTTTTTAGGTATTTATTTGCTTCCTCTAGAAAGCAAATGCGACAAAAGGTCGTTTTTTTAATTTTGGGGAGAAACAACGCCTCTAAAACAAGGGCAAAAAGGGGCAGCCTAGCAGAATCCAAAAATAGTAATTGTCTCAGAGTAGAGGGTTTTCGCTCCCTTGGCCAAAAACCAATTAACTGAAGTTTAGCATCAGATCATATACTACACTTTGATCTTAACCCGAAGGCAAAGAAGCTTCTTTTTTGTTAATCCAAAGCTAAATAATCGAATTGCTATGAAAATAGGGGTGCTATTATTAAAACGCTTTTGTGCCCCAAATTTTATTTTTATGCGTATATCACGACAAATCTCCATGCACATTTTTCAACATCTTGTGATGCTGTGAGTCAAAATCCCGAACGTCATTTTTAAGTCACATCTTTGTCGCTACTCTGAAATCGCCGAACCCATCTCTTAACTCTGCCCATATTAATTGCATCTGTTTTTTAAACGTTCAACAGGTTCCGATGAATGTGCATAGATACAATCTTTTCTGCATGGAGAAATCTAATGGCGCATTTCTGCTTCTGATACGCGTCAATACCAAAGTCTGCTTTCTTAGAATCTCACGCTATCAATATATGCAACAGAGTTTAAAAAACTTGTCAGCTCATGAATGCATAAGTACAGTCATCATAACAATACAAATTACAATCACCTCTGATGAATTCGGATAGGAAAACATATAGGCAGCATTACTTTTGGAAGACCATCCTGTTTCCGTGTTTTTATTATTCATATAGAAATTTATTGTAAAATAACAAAAAAAAATGCCTTCTCTGCGCCATTGTTTAGTCGAAAAAAGAAATGTTATTGTGTTAATATTTCAATATAAAGGAATAACAGGAATGTCCAATGTCGCATGATAAAAACAGTGGGAATTGACATGTATGGTTTTGTTTCGAGATTGAAAATGATTCCTAAATTTAAATAAGACGCCATTTTTCTTTGTTTAACATGCACAACAACATTCTGAAATGTCATTTCATGGCAGATGAATAAAGACAAGAGAAATAGAAAAGTAAAAAAGATAAATCCTTAAGTACTTAATATAAATTCATATATACACGTATATGCAGATTCATATATATATATATATATATATATATATATATATATATATATATATATATATATATATATGAATGATAAATACTCATATATACAGTGGGGATAATAAGTATTCGATACATGCTGGAAAATTTTATTTTTCATTTTAATAAACACTTATAAAACGGAATTCAAAATAAAATTTGAACTGTATAAAGCTTGCATAATACCGAGCATATTACTACTCGGAAAGTTCATTTTAGAAAAGATATCAAACCTAAAATACTGAACCAATACACAAGAAAGTTCGCAAACAGTTTGCTGATGACATGGCAACAAAGTCAGTAGATAACTGGAACGATCTCCTATGGTCTAATGAAACGAAATTTAATTTCTTTGATTCCAATCGCCTTAAGCATGTGTGGCAGCAACCAGGTGAGGAGTACAGAGATAACAGTGCCATGCCTACATTCAGAATGGTGATGGGAATGTCGTAGGCTGGGGCTGCATGTGTGCTGCAGGTACTGGAGACTTATATTTAATTGAAGGATACATGAACACCAACATGTATTGTCAAATACTGCAGCAGATGATGATCCCCCTCCAATACTGGGTCGCAGAGCAGTGTTCGAGCATGACACTGACCCATAACACACATCTAAGACAACCACTGCTTTACTGAAGAGGTTGAAGATACAGGAGATTGACTGACCAAGCATGTCTTCAGACATTAACCCAATAAAAAATCTTTGGGGCATCCTCAAGCAGAAGGTGGACGTTCGCAAATCTCAAATATCCGCCAGTTTTGCGACGTCGTAATTGAAGCGTGGAAGAGCATTCCAGTGGCTACATGTGAAGCATTGATAAACTCCATGCCTACGAGAGTAAAGGCAGTTTTGGATAATGATGGTGGCAACACAAAATATTGAAAAATGACATGTTGTAGGTTCATATTGACAATATACTTGCTGTTATAAACCACCGTGCTTTACTGGACTCTAACCGGCTTGCCAGACTACAACACTGACGACGAGAACTCGAAAATTACCCCGCTAAAAATCTGAGCAATACTTTAAAAGTTACACCGATTCATTAAGCGACATTGTACCCGAGACTTACATTGCCACAATAATGAGACCAAGAATTTGCGGACCGTACTTCACAACATAAACGTGGAAGAGTTGTTCGAACATTACGCAAATCGGTCTGAGAGGCACTTGAATAAATTACATACTAGGTATATATTTTTCTTTATGGGGAAATAAGTATTTAATATGACGAAAAAAATTAGAAGCGCAATTTTTTAATATTTTATGCATATGGAAAATGAACAGCGATATTTGTAGTCAGAAGAAAAAATGCGAAAAAAATCGTAGAATATAAAGAGAAAATTACATATACATAAAATATTATTAATGGAGCAAGGGCTGTCTAATCACTTAACTGTGTCAATGTATGTATGCATTAATTTTAAAATCCTGCGGAGACATCTTCCAAAAATGACATAATTTTTCTTACAACAATTACATGCCGATAGTGAGGAAGGAAAGAAACGCAGTAATATTGAACTTAATGGTGAAGCAAGGGTTGCGAAAACATTAACAAACACAAAATATTTATGTATTAATTTGGAAATCCTAATGATCCATTTTCTAAAAATGATTACAATTTTCTTAAAATTGTGGTAACCTTGGTGGGAAAAGAAGTTATTTCATATATGTTGTACAATACCTGTCGAGAGCATGTTAAATTGTTTCATATATGCATATAAATTACCCGTCCGAAGGTAGGCAAACATATTTTAAATATGTGTTGTAAAATACCCGTGCCAAAAATGTAAAATTATTTCATCTACATTCTGTAAACCACCTGTCATAGGAAAGGTACAATTATTTCATACATGTCTTTGGGTTGGTAAAATATTATTTTGCTCGAAATAACAAATGATACATAGACATTAAAAATTCCTCTCTCCAAAGAATAACAATTATATTCAAAATCAACTTCAATTTTCTCATTGTTTATACGGTCCCGAGCAACGCCGGGTAGCCCCGCTAGTACAAAATAAAATATTTGAGATGATCCATCAAACGAAATTATTTTTATATTTAAATGACTCGTACTATGATACGGAGCAAAGTGCGCGCTTTTTTAGGAAGACATATATAATTAGGACTGTGAAAACTGGACTGATTGAAAAAAAAAAATCCGTTACTGTTATAGAAATTGAGCAAAATGGAACATACGGAAATTTGTAAACGACATTTTACCTCAAAAGTTAACATCTGTATTTTTTTTAATTATATTTACATGTGACGAATAAAATAAGTTATTTTGAAGGTGGTATTTTCGTTTTATAGATTTCTGGAGCGAATGTAGACAAAACGATGATATTGGAGATATTTTTTTTTCAAAATACTAGCCTAGTTGCCAGGCGTTACCCGGATGTTTAGAGTAGTGTGTTGAGCAAAAAAAAAGTGGAAGTAGACAAGCAGCCTCAAAACCCGTGATGCGAAGGCGGAAAAGAAAGTTAAAGAATATCTGACGTCTTATACTCCATGATGCGACCGGAAGTTCGAAACGTTAAAATTAGGCAAAGTCAACCAACCGATAAGATGTCTTGCAAACATGGCTCGCGAAAAATCGATATGTTCTTGTAGAAACATAGCCAGTTGAAGGTGACTCTGCTAGTGTTTGGGGCCAATCTTTCGATATATGTCGTCTGAGACATCAAGCATCAAAATGCTACCAATCTCGTGAAAATCCGTCGCCTCTGTCAAAAGCTTTAGGTAGATATACAAAAATACATACATACATATATTTATACAGACAGGTAAGATTTATATCATAGATGATATAATAATCAAAGTAGACTAAATGATGTACAAATTAATATCGCATGAGCAATATATATATATATATATATATATATATATATATATATGTGTGTGTGTGTGTGTGTGTGTGTGTGTATGATGAGAATAATGGAAATAGTATTCCGACAAAATAAGGAAATAAAAAGGAACAACCAGTATTATGTGTTCATAAACGTTTCGTCTCGAAATAAAGACGAAACTTTGATGAACAAATAACTCGGTTTGTTCCTTTTCATTTTGTCTCTCTATCTCTATCTCTCTCCCCCTGTCTCTCATATATATATATATATATATATATATATATATATATATATATATATATATATATATATATATATATAGTAATATTGTTCGGTGAACAGGGAGCTCATTTTTTTATTGTCGTTAACTAATAAGACGATCACCAAAGTATTCCCGCAACTCACTGAATGAAAAGTTCAATTTATTAGGGAATCTGAGTTAGGTTAAAATCAAATATACTTAAAGAAAGTTGATGAATCTTATTAACGATTAAAATAGCACAAGTATCTTGACACACCGGTTCTTATCAGATCACCGAACTTAGAAAACACTGTGTCTGGTCAATGACAAGTTCAGGTCAGTCCTCTGTCATATCGATTCCGGTCGCAAAATGATTATGAACGATCCATGAGATAGAAGCTTGCCGCCGCCCTGTCTTAGACTTTCTTATTAATTAAGTAGCCTTAAGATTTCTTTTTCTTCGGTCGTTTTTTTTGTTTTTTTTTTCTTTTAAAGAAACTGTCTTGGTTTCAATACGTTTTATTGGTAAGAAATTCTAGAGTTTTGATGTAAAGGTATATCAATTCGCAAATTGATTCTAATACAGAAACCGACTTCTCGTGTTCCGCATGTATATGGTTTCTTCTCACTCAGGGACGTTTACTTTTGTTCAGGTTTTCTGTCGTAATGTCTCCATTTATTAAATTCTATGCGACCCATGTAACCCGAGAATCTTGATAAACAATTTTAGAAAGGTATAGATAAAAGGCCAGACTAATTCTCAGACACCATAAAATGTTTCCATAATTATGTTAAGGATATCAAAGTGCATATATACAAACGATCGGGCATAATGTAGTAATACATTTTTATCCTTGGTTTATATACGAAATTATTTGAAAATGTTACGGGAATGTGTATAAGGGCTGTCGTGTGGGCTGTGGAGGGGGAGATGGGATAGAGGCTTTATTTAACTATCAAAGATGAGAGATGGAGAGGATATAACTTGGCTTTCTGAAAATGAACTGTTTAAATAATCTTGTTTTCCCCAACTTCTTTTAGGTCGTTGAGCTATGACGGCTGAGGTGCGATGAACGAACGCATAGCTAATAATAAAGAGGGTATATCTATTCAGAAGCAGCCTTTTTCTCGGCCTTATCACAAGGCGATTCTTGGAAAAGATATACCTCATTTAATTGAAACAATGTCCCTGTTCACTTAATCTTTTTTCTTTACAAATGAGTTACCACTTATCAAGGCCATGAAGCCACTTGAGGATAAAGGTTAATGATTGTATGGGAAAAATGTCATAGCAATTGCAAGCAGTGGGAATTGGGTCAGTTGGATTACTTAAGGGGATGCCCATCAAGAACTTGTTCACATTGGACTTGAAGACATTATATTTTAGTCAGGTGGAAAGCAGGAATACGAAACAGTGTCCACACGCGTGCAGTTCTAAGAAATAAGCTTTATTCATGGACTCTACGTTTAGGTTTAGGTACATATAGAGTGGGGAAAAATATTGATAGTGGTTTCACCTAGACGAGTGTTTCTGCGAAAGTTAGGCCAAAGAATACCATCAATTGGAGCTCAGATGAGCACTTGCCATGAAAATAACGATGAAGCAGAGACAGGCTTGCATCCTCTCTTCTTTGGGAAAGGAGGTTGCAGTGAAGTGAAAAGGGAACCCCCCACTAGACTACGGAATTTCTTTTAAGGCTAAACCAGTTAATTTGTTGGTTTGAATGTTGATTCGCTTATACATTTAAAATTAGGTTTTACACTAAAACTATTACCAATTTGTTAATTAATTCAACCACATTGTGGGAAAAACAACTTCAGGTGAGTTGGAGCTAATGGATGGTTTTAAAATAGACTATTAACTATGCAGTAGATAATTAGAGGCGCACGCCATCAGATTGTGAAAAGTAATTACTAGGGCTAGGACAACAGCAGATTCTGTTCATTGTTTTAACTATCGGGTGTGTATCCATTGATATCTTCTATACTTGTATATAAAGTTATGTGGTTCTCGGTTGATTAACTGTGTCGGATATATACTATAGAGTCAAAACAACAAAAAGAATATTCTGTTGTCAGAGCCCAAATAATTACACATATTTATAAAGGATTATTAATAATAATATTACGAAGCACGCAAGAACGATAGATTTTAACTGTAATATTATCATTAAACTAATTGTTGTACTCATACGTAAGGGGTGTATTTCAACTTCTCATTGTATAGCCATCATTAGAAGTCATTAGTTTTAAAGCTATTTTGTATCGCTACCCTAGAGTAAGTTTTATTTTGTGAACACAGTTGTTTGCTATTTCTCGTCTACAGTTTAATAGATTTGGGGGTTCTTTAAAGTACAGGATAGCAAATTTGTCATGGAGGCATAATTTACATGGGTCGTTTAAATGTCTGCAATAGTTTGTCTTATTATTTTCCATTCGACTACCGGCGAATGTCCGCTTTCTTTGAGTCCCCAGTATTAATTCGCTAGTGCTGTTTTTATACGGTGTTTTTTTTTTATTTTTGAATGTACTTTTGTGGTCATAGTATCGGGTTTTGAAATCTAAGGAAGTCATGCTTATGTAATATTTCTTGTTATTCGGGTTTTCTTTCGCAAATATTGTTGCTTGATAAACTACGCTTTTTGTTAGACATTTATTTTGAACTGGGCAAAGTGTGCGGTGTCTACAGTTGCATTTATCTTGTTCGTTATTAGTATTTTTATTTATGGTATGGTTGTTTTTGTCCAGGGTGGGTGTGTTATTATTATTATTATTATTATTGTTGTTGTTGTTATTATTGTTATTATTATTTTTATTATTATTATTATTATTATTAATATTTCTGCTAGTGTTGGTTTTATTTTTGTCATTGTGTCTACTTTTTTATTGTTTATTTTGTTGTTGTTTGCATTGTTTTCATTTAGTATTTTGTTATTATGTGCTTTAATTATCATCTCTAAATTTTCGCAACAGCTGTAAGATAACTTCAGGGTATTTTTATAGAAAATTCTGTTGAAGGGGTTGGTTGCGGGAAAGTGTTTTTCAATAAGATCTAGAAATTTCTTGCCAAGTTTTGTTTTTAACATTTGATTGTATGGGGCTGTATACCAAACTGATATGTGGTAGATATCAACACAACCTCCTTTGGCAAGCAATCAATGCGATGAGAAACGTGGGCAGATAATGCTGCCCTTTTACTGTGGAGACAACAGCAAAGATTTGGAATGGAAACTCGTCGAAATTTAGATTGAAATATTTGTTGATGATATTGTATTCACAAATTAAGATTTCTCGCTTCATTGTGTTTTCAAATAAGGGTTTTATTTAGTCTTTGAAGTAATTCTATGTGGGTAAGCGTAGAAGATACCCATACATTCTTGTTAGTTAATCGTTGCAAACGCCTTTATATTATAATCCTTATTTTGCTTATATGTATGTAATGCTTAGATAACATCGTCAGGTACTGTACCAGCTCTGCTCATGAAGCGAATATAAATTAGAAGTAATTAAAATATGCTGCCGTAAAATCGGTTTAATAAGAAGAAAATGAAATCACTGTTAATTTCTCTGAGCAAAAATTATTATTGACTCACCTTTAGTGAACTTGGAAATTAAAAACCAAATTAAATTTGCTTTTCTAAGATTTATTCATTATCGATCACAAATCTTAGTTCTGCTTTACAAATCTAAAAATGTTCAGGAACATCATATTTTAGAAAGCCAACTTATCGCACCTATTTTAATCTTTAATTGAATACAATTAAACTGATTGAATCAATATTAAATATGAAAAAATAAAAATGTCATCGCAAAATCTGTTTGATTGTAGCAGCGTACGTGTTATCAAAGAAATAAAATTCTCCGTTTTAAAGCGATTACATGTGAATAAATTGGAAATCCTGACGGAATTAAAGAAGGAACCTATTATTTTAGCAATTAGAGTTCAGTTTAGCATAAGATTAGTGAGTCTCTCGACAAAGGATTCCTTTATAGGGCAACTGCTATTGACATTTCAAAGGTCTGCGATAAGGTATGACATAAGGGCCTACTTCACAAGATTTCCAGCTACGGTATAACTGGAAATGTTTTCTCAATTATTAAATCGTTTCTCCCATATAGGCTCATAAGATTAGTGGTTAATGGGCAGAAATCAGAAGCCCACAGTATCAATGCTGGAGTCTCTCAAGGGACCATCCTGGGCCCAACTCTCTTCCTTGTTTACATCAATGATCTCCCAAAACGCATACGTAAATCAGTTGATGGCATCCATGCTGATGACAGGACCATCTATGGCAACACATCAAAGGCGTAAATGGCAAAGTTCTTTCTGATTCTTTCTTCTTTGATCTTGAGCGCGTGATACAGTGGGGGAAGACGTGGCTGGTTACTCTTAATGCATCTAAAACCAAACTACTATCTTTACATCATCAACACTCTGATCCTCATCTGGCATCAATTGAAATGGATGGCTCTAGTCTTTGGGAGGCTCCATTTTTGACAATTTCCTGGGATTGACCTTTACTCCTGATCTGAAATGGAACATGTACATCAAGTCTGTTGCTAAGGTCGCTGGAAAAATGGTGGGATCCTTCTACCGCTCCAGAAGATATCTCACTACTGATGCAATTCTCTATCTATATAAAAGCCGAGTACGTCCGAGGATGGAGTACTGCTGCCACATCAGGGCAGGAGCTGCTAAAAACAGCCTATTCTGCCTTGACAGAATACAAAATAGACTTCGTGGCTTAGTGGGGGATTCTCTTTTCTCTTCCCTGCAACCTCTCTCCCACAGAAGAGACGTTGCGAGCCTGTCTTTGTTTTATCGTTATATCCATGGCAAGTGCTCGTCTGAGCTCCAATCTCTGATCCATCCTCGCCAATCCTTCACGATAAACACCCGTGCAGCTGAAACAATAATACTTTTCCCCGCTCTTTATCTGTATCTAAATCAAAACGGAGATCTCATGAACAAAGCTTCTTTCTTAGAAGTGCACGCCTGTGCAACTTTCTTTCGTTTGCCTGTTTCTTACTTGCCTAAAACTGGAATGTCTACAAGTCTAACATAAACAAATTCATGATAAAGCGCCTCCTTAAGTAAGACACTTTAGCAACTCTCCATTACTAACGACTACTACGATATTATCCCATTGATTACTGTACACGCAATAACCCTTATCCCCGAGTGGCTTCCGGGCCTTCAAAAGTGGTGACTACCATGTAAAAAAATATAACATAAAATGATCTCTGATTTACGGGTTATTTTAATGTTTAAGGAGAGTTAAGCAAATTTGTTCTGTATTTCGGAGATACATTATACGAGTTATGGGTGGTTTTTGATTACTTTGGCAATTACGTGTGGTTTTACAATTTTAAAGGTCACACTTTGTGACAAAGGCCATATATTTGTTTTAAAACAATGCTAAAGTTTATAATTTTTTCGGGTCATATTTACCATAAATTAAAGTTTGAAACTCATCCCCTACTCTAAAATTTAAAAAAAGTATAATTTTTTTTTTGTTGTTGTAAAAACGCATGTATGGCGGCTATACAGCCATAGTGGTCAAAATTATAAAGCACCTACAAAAAAAAAACTTAGATAATACTTTAAACCTACGCATTTTAGGAATTGTACAGTGAACAGTTGAGAGCAAATGTCATATATTTAACAGTAGATTGTAGTATTTATTTGCTTTAAAGCCTTTTTCAAAAGTTTTAGCTGAGTTTCATACTAAATTCATTCCAATATAAAAAATGATCCATTGTTTTATTTAATGTTTTTTTTTTATTTTTCAGGTAATATTTGATCCCTGATAGTGCTATAATAGTATATTTAACTGTAAATGTCTCGAAAGGGAAAGCTTATAGAGATCAAAAGGGACAAAAATTGATACTTAATTTGGCAAAGGATATTATCAGGTAGAAATTGATAGGAAGCTGGAATGTTCAATGAAGGGATACCAAACAGCAATTAAAAGGTACACGGAAACCTATGATTTCCAAAACAGAAAAGGACAAGACCGTAAAAAGTTGACGACCGCCAGGGAAGGCAGATCTTTGAAAAGAGCCTCCCTTGCAGATTAGATTGCTGCTGAACTTAGAGGGAATGCAAACAAAAAACATATAAGCTCGAACAGTGAGAAGAAGCTAATTAGAAGCGGGGTTAAAAGGATGCCACAAAGATAAAACGACTGGAATTTACTAATAAAAGCCTGAGGATTTGACTCAAGATGATTAAGCAAAAATTGTTTGGTATGACGGCAGTAACTTAAAGGTAAGTAAACAGCGTTTATTTCGTAAACGTTGAACAGAACAATTGACATTTTATCTGAATACACATACGTATCATCTATTAAAAATTGTAACAAATTCTCATTTTTTTTTAAATAAGATTTTTGACATCCATGGAGTAGTTTTGTTCGCCGTAGTAAAGGAGGAGTATTTTACCCCGATTGCGTGGTTCCAACTATCAAATTTGGAGTAGGAAGCTTAATTGTTTGGGCTACATGGTTTCTTCAGGTACTTCAATGTTTTACATATGTGAGTGCAAAATGAACTCCACGATTGATACTAACATGCTGGACCAGGTTTACCAAATCTCTGTCACTGAAATATTTAATAATAACATTCCAGGTGATTTAATCTTTTAACAAGACAAACTCCCATGACATACGTCAAAAGTTTCAATGGGTTGGTTTGGGAAAATAGGGATTACAGTGATAAAGTTACCCTTACATTCTCCATACTTAAATCTTATTGAAACTTTGTGGCCCCATCTAGGGAAAAGAGTGAGACTGCACAAATGTATATGATAGAAATAATAATTAGAGGTTAAACTTCACGAAGAATGGCAGTAAATAGATTCTACCACCTGCAATAATTTAGCCAATAATATGCGAAAACGAATAAAAGCTATTATAAAGACAAAAAAAGAGACATAACAAACATTGATTTCTGTTGAAATAGAATTATTAATGTTTGCTCCATTATTCTTAAGCTTGAAATATATTTCGATTTTTCATTGGTGCTTCATAATTTTGACCATCGCTGTATGCAATAACGAGCCGTGTGCGAAATTACGTAGCAGTAAGAGAAAATAATGAGTATAAAGAGAGAAAGAGAGAGAGAGAGAGCACGTAAAAGACGTGGGTAGCGTCTTAACAGTAACAAGAAGTCACACCTGGCGGGAGAATTAAAAATAAAGGGTTTTTCTTTAAACTTGAAACAGGAGAAAGTTATTTCTTGTTCCGTTCTTACATTCTCTTTCGACGTGTTAAAATATTAAGGATAACGATATATGCATATATATATGTGTGTGTTTGTGTGTGTGTGTGTGTGTGTGCGTGTGTGTGTGGGTGTGTCTCTGTGTGTGTGCGTGTGTGTGTATATTGTTCTATCCACCAAGTTATCTTAAACTTTTCCCATTAAATCGTCTAAGAAAATTGAGGTGGATTTATCTTAAGATCATAATCTACAATTTAACCGCCACATTATGTTCATCTTATGGTTGTCCTTACTCTTTTATCTATTTAAGTGTAGTTTGACGATTTTATTACTCTGACTTTGGGTTAATCATCAACTATTTTAGTTAACGACGCTAAAAACTTTGAATGATTCTGATTATTTTTAGGTTAAATTTATATAAAAACTGATTGCCCACATAAATTTAAAAATGAACGTTTCTATTGTTTATGTATGATTCTATCCGTCGTATTTTATGGTTTTCACACGTAATTGCATTGGATAAAAATGAATAAGGTGGCTTTAGGTGTGGATTTTAAACAACGATTTAACTATAAGAAGTTCATTTCAAAACGACACATCAGTATAATATATATGGTAATGGTTTCATTGTAAATAAGCTTAACTAATTGTTCGGTTTTAAAAACTGTTTGAAGAAATGAGTAAAGGAACCCGACAATATCCTGAGGCAAAACGTAAAGTTTACAATTTAACTTCGTACTGTAATTAAGATAACGTGTACTAAAGTAAAAGTTAATTAAAGTCGATAGCTGAGAGCGATTACAAACTAGAAAAATGGATAATGAAACCTAGTGCATTTATTATACATGTCAAAAATGTTTGAAATTGCGGAAAAATCAGAACCAACTTACTAGAAACGTTTTACTCATAAATATTTTAGTAATAATCTCAAATCAAAAAATCAACACTACATTAAAGTGCATAAAAAATCTAGGTCGAAGTTAAGAAATCTCATATATATATATATATATATATATATATATATATATATATATATATATATCTAATATACAAAGGGCTATATGTTTGTCTGTCTGTCTCGATATTTTCAAACTCTATCTCCCCCGAAACTAAAAGTCGAAAACTGGCCCTAGTGGCCGCAAATGATTGCATATTTTACGGACCGTTCCGTTATAGGTCTGCAGCTGGTTAAAATGGATTTAACGGGATCAAAACTTGGTCAAAACTTGGTCAAAACTGAAAAAAAAATCGGTCTACATTTTCTATATTCATCTTAGTGTATACTTTATAATTGTTATCAGTCCATGTGCGTGTAACATTGGTATAGTGGTAACGTCACCAACTTTGAATGCTATAATTTCGGTTTCGATTCTAGCTGATGGCATTAAAATAGTGTTTTTTTTTACTTTGGAAATCACGACTCTATGATAATATATACAAAATCTGGAAGAATTAAACAATCATATTTAAGCGTATTTAACGACCGAGCAAGGGCCCCATTTATAAGCGGTATCATTCGAGCCACCACTCCCGTTGTGAGTGTGAGCGATGTAACCTATCAAAACCTCCCCAATTACAGGGTAGGTAATCCTGCCATATTTGGTTACTCTATGAGTGTAAATCAAACAAAGAGTGTTGTGTAGGGTTTCTAGTTATAAGCGGAATCCTCTGTGACCACACTCCCGTTGGTAGGTGTAGGCGATGGAGCACGTTAAAACTTTCTCCTCCCCAGGGTTGGTTATCCTGCCAAACGGTATGACCGTGCATAAGGTTTCCCCCATGCGGCCCTGTATCAGTTGATGGCAGTGACTTTATTATGTCCATTTTTCTCTGTGATAACCTCTTCTATCATTGTATATAGTCAATGTAGTATAATAATAAACTATGTAGGAGCCTATTTGTGTACAGGCAGACACATGCACAGACGGTGAGTTTTATTATATAGATATATTGTATGTAAGAGTGGGCATTAAAGAAGATTATAACAACATCGGTACTGCCGGTTTCAAATCCACAAGCAAGCGGACACAACGGCTGAGGAGAACCAAAAAGAAAAAAAGCCCGATCATGCGTTGATTGCTTGTTAAAATGAAACTGCCAGTACCGATATTTACATAATTTGATGTAATGCATAGGAAATAATTTACACACACACACACATACATATATATTTAAAAACAACACACAACACATCCGTAAGAAATTTCTTATCACGTGATCAAATATTAAACAGGAGGTTTGACCTTCTACTATTACTTTTTTTTTCAAATTCAATAACATATACATTTGCAAATAGAATTCTGAGTACATGTTTGTCTTTCAAACATTTAACTAGATGTATATGATGCACACATGATATTAAGTCAGGTCGATTTGTGTAGGTTTTGATGACCCAAACATATTTACTATTTAAAGGCATCTTGGTTACATGTGTATATAAGGAATAGGTCTAGGTTTCCGTAATAAGAGAGAACTTTTCTGAACTAATTGCTCTGTACTAATTATACATGGCATTTAAGTATGCAATTATGTTTTCACCTAAAACGCGCAGGTCAAGAGAACCATATGATTTAAATTATTCCGACATAACATGTAGGTACTTAATAATGATTTCACCTGAAATGCGTGGAGATAAACAATATCTAAAGAACAAAAGCACTTTATGCTGGTAAATATTTCGACAGGACACTTAAGTAGGTAATACTGTTTTTACCTGAAATGCGTTGGAATTTGAACTAATTTCAACATAATATGTAAGAAGGAAATAATGTTTTCACCTGAAATGCGTAGGCTAATAAGATCCGTAACTAACTAAAGAACTATATTAATTAACTTATTTCGACATGACACTAAAGTAGGCAGTAATATTAGTAATTTATACATGACATGTATGTAGGTAATAATTTTTTTTATTATTACATTTTCACCCCAAACAAGGCAAAATGCCACTTTCCTATGTACTATCAGGGGCAACAACTACCGGGGTACTATGTAGGATTTGGGTAGCAAGATGTCGGTTCACGTTACAGTTGAACTTCTGCACGTCAGTACTGTTGGGGAAGCAGGGACCTGGAATAGAATTCCAAAGTCTAGCGGTTCTGAAAGTATTGGAGTAGAAAGATCTTTTACATATAGGGATATCTACAGTGTGGGGGTGGGATTTAGCAGCCTGTCGGGTTTGTCGACGGTGCTCACGTCGTGGGGGCACAAGTGCTTGCAGTTCATCAGAGCATTCAGCACTAAAATACTTGTAGAACAGGCAGAGGGATGCAACATTTCGTAGATGGCACAGAGGCTGAAGCTTAGATGCCAGTTCAGGGCCTATCTTTTGAACCCTGTCAAGGAGCGAGAGACTAGTAGCAGATGCACCAGCCTAAATGTGATAGCAATACTCCATACATGGGCGAATGGTGGCCTTATAGAGTTACAGGATACTTTCGGATGTTAGTAGTTTTAACCTGAAATTTGTTGGAATTTGTGCTAATATAAACTTGATGTATAGGTAAGTAATAATGTTTCAATTGAAATGCGTAAGTTTTAAAGATCTGTAATCGACAAAAGCGCCCAATGAGTGTAACTATTTCGACATGATATTTAAATGGGTAATAATATTCTCGCCTGAAATAAATGCAAAATATCCATAATCAGCAAAAGCACCCATGGTGTTATACATTTTGACATATAAGTAACACTTTTTACATCTTAGTAGGCAAAAAAAAGGTTCACCTGAAATCCGTATATCTTGAAGAACTCTAATCAACAAAAGCACTGTATGTACTTATTTCGATATAACACTTAAGTAGGTAATAATGTTTTCACCTAAAATGTGTAGATTTAAATGATCCCTAATGAACAAAAGCACCTATGAATTTACATATTTTCACCTGATATATAAGTAAATGATAATTTTTCCACCCGAAATCAGTTGGAAATGTTTATTAATTTCAACATTACATATAAGTAGGTAAAAAAATTTCATCTGAAATACATAGATTTATAAGAATCCTAAACACCAAAAGCACTGTGTATTTTGACAGTAAAGTACGTTATAATTTTTGGACCTGAAATGCGATGAAAATTGTACAAATTTCAGCATGACAAGTAAATAGGTAGTCATGTTCTCATTGAAATGCATACGTTTTAAAGGCCGTAAAGCAACAAAGCAGTATATGTTTTTTTTCGACATTACATTTGAGTAGGTAATAATGTGTTTACCTGTAATGTGTTAGAATTTGTACTACTTTCAACATGAACTGTAAATAGGTAATAATGGTTTAACGTGAAATGTGGAAATTTAAAAGATCTTTAAAAACAAATACACTATATGATTATAAATATTTTGACATGAAACTTACGTAGGTAAGAATATTTTTACTTGAAATGCGATAGAATTTGTACTTATTTAAACATGACATGGAAGTATGTAATAATTTTTTCATGCGAAATGCTTGGATTTAGAAAATCTCAAGACAACAAAAGCACTGTATTGTTATAATTTTTTCGATATAACATTTAAGTAATTATTATTGTTTTCACGCGAAATGCGTTGGAATCTGTATTAATTTCAACATGAATTGTAAATATTATATAGTGCCTTTATTATATTAGAAGGGATATTTTAAATCTTCACATGTCAGGAGTAATAATGTTTACACCTGAAATGCGAAGATTTGGCGTTTCCTACATGCGCACTTGAGCTTCCCTCGGTCTACCTCGGCTGCTTCAAAATGTTTTGCGCCCCTGTATATGAGTGTCTTCCACTGCTTGCGATGTACGCTAGTGCCTTCAAACTGTCAACAGAAACATGAAAGCTCAGCGGACTCTCTTGATGATATCACGAAACGTTTTTGGGGCTTGTACTGGAGTTTTTTTGCCAAGGAGGAGCTATCATAAAACAACCACACACACACACACACACACACACACACACACACACACACACACACATATATATATATATATATATATATATATATATATATATATATATATATATGTCCCCTTTTCCTGTAAGTAAGAAGAACATTAGTTAAATGAAAAATGAGATTAGGATAGATCGAGATTCGAACGTTGTAAGCAAGATTACAAAATAGATTCAGAAAATGGAATGTTAGAATTTCGCATTGTTAATTTCATATAAAACAGTTTAGATATGTTTGTATTGTAAAAAGAATTTAATCGTGCATTCTTTAATGGAAAGAGAATTATAAAGGTCAGCATAAAAAATAATGAACAATATAATTTAAACACGTATTGAAAAATAAGTTTGGTTGAAAAATAGGTTAGCGAGAATTCTTTGTCGCAGATGTGTGTTTTGGAAATGTATGTTTAAGCGACGTGAGTTGATCAAGTTTTGAGACCACACATCTGACGTTATAGCAAAAATGAATTATCAATATAGGAGCTAGTTTCAGTTGAAGAGTATAGGCAGTCGAGTCCGGATCGGACAACCAGCAGAATCGGTCGGACAGAGCTGACATGATCAGAGGAGGGTCCCTTTAGAAGCGAAGAGAGACCGTTAAATCATGTAGTACGACTTTGAATTCCTTGACATCATGATCATTCGACTGGTCGATATGATAATAACGTGTCGTGTCATCATTCAGCAGCAAAAGGTAATGTGTGAAATAATCTTATATGAACTTTGTATAACCCCCATCCTAAGTAATGTCTCTCCCCATCATAAGTAATGATTGTTCCCCTCTTGTGTTAAAACAACTGATCACCCTCTCTCAGTCGCTAATATATGTCATAAGAATCCATAGAACTGTAAAATGTTATAAATGTCACTTTTCTCTCTCCCCCTCTCACTGTTATATATATATTCACCGTCTCTCTCCAATATGAATGTCCCTTATACAACACACACACACACACACACACACACACACACACACACACACACACACATATATATATATATATATATATATATATATATATATATATATATATATATAGCACCATCAGTTAGACACACCGCTCCTCGCCAAATCACCGAAGTTAAGCAACATTGACTAGTTTGATTAGTACAAAACGAGTGACAATTTTAGAAG
Source organism: Euprymna scolopes (assembly GCF_053919585.1). Lineage (NCBI taxonomy): Eukaryota > Metazoa > Mollusca > Cephalopoda > Sepiida > Sepiolidae > Euprymna > Euprymna scolopes. The sequence continues at coordinate 130,591,383 of NC_136487.1, read as the reverse complement.
GCTAGGCGTTGTATGTAGCGCGCCGTGTGTTAGAAACTTCCAGCTTAGTATCTGCAGGCACATTTATGGGGCTCAGTCTTTGTTAAGGCATGCATCTAGAATAATTCTGATGTAAAAACCTGCAGTGTCATCTATACTCTATACTCTGTCCAGTTGCGATTATCTGCACCGACAAAAGTTAGCAACGACGCTAAAATAGTGTGGTCGGTTCTACACAAAAACTTCCCCTCTATAAACAAATAATCTGTGTGGATTTCTGAGCAACTTAGTTGTTGTGGCGAAAGCACATACGTCGAAATCGACGAGAGAAGCCATCCAATATACATATATAAATGTCACCATTTTTATATTCTAAATTTTAAGATGGTGACCATCTTGCCGTTTATTAATTTCAGCAAAATAAAGTGTTCAATCCTTGCCAGCACCTGTTTCATAGCGCAGAATTATTCATGTAATTATTTTGTCAATTTTAGAATTTATCTCGCTCAGTACTTACCAGAAGAATAGGTACTCACTACCTTTGTAAGAAAATAATCTAATATGGGCATGGTTACAAAATCCAATAATCGAAAAAGATGCTGCAATTGTGATTTCCATTTAGTTGCGTCATCTTTGAATTTTAATGTAGAGTTCGCAATGCTAAATCTACGTGTTAAAATTGCTATAATTAACACAGAAATATCTTATTCAATATCAAGACATTTTTATTAATTTATTATTTATAATCAATTTTATTTTCTTCGGCCTCACAGAAATAAAAATGTTCCCATTGTTATTTTAATAAACAAGTTCCATTTAATCATTTACAAAGTGTTTCGTCACAATACTCCATTGAAAAACGTAATCTATTTTCACAAGAAAGAAATTAAGGAGGGATCACTTAATTTCCGTTTCTTTTTAGGAATTTGTAAGCCGAGGCCGTATATCTTCGATATTTTCCGGGACGAATATAATGGCATAGCTTTCAGTCAAAATTAGAATAACGAGTGTAAATATCATATTTAGTTGTATAAAGTCCATCTGATATAGATGTTAGTTATGCTAGAAAACCATAGGTTAAAACTGTTCTGTTCAATATATATTATTTAATTATTGGAATTCATTTGAGAGGAGTAGTTTGTATATTTTTATTTATTTATTTATTTATTTATTTATTTGCGGACTATTATTCTCATCTTTTATAGCTGTTGTTTTAAGCCGGCCAGAGGATTAGTTGGCCAAACTGTGTGGAGATCATTCAACAATATTATCCCGTCGCGGTTAACAACCTAGCGAAGACCAGAGAAATAGTTGGCCGAAACATCGTGGAAGAATTACTGTAAAAGGTGAGGATATTAGTCTGAAAATAAATAAATAAAGATGTTCTCTTAAATTTAGTCATTTCTATCCCCGTCCTAGAACTATTATTTTCCTAGTATATATATACATATATATATATGTATATATATATATGTATATATATATATATATATACACGTGTATATATATATATCATTTTAGTAATTCAATGAATTTAAAAATTTATGACGTGAAATGTTGGATTTTCAAATCAAAAGATTTTTATTATTCTATGATAGACAAAGAATGCATTTGAAATATTATGTTATATATTATATAATATTTCAAATGTATTCTTTGTCTTACTAGAATAATAAAAATCCTTTGATTTGTAATTCAAAAATTTCACGTCATAATATTTTTAAGTCATTGAATCACGTCATAATTTTGTAAAGTCATTGAAAATTTGACTTATTTGCTCTACCTTGCATACCGAGCAAGTCTTATAGAATGTTACTGCCAGTGATATCTTGAAACTCTTATAATCATAGGTTTCCATACCAGTTCATTAGTAGATCATTTTATTCTAAAGTATATATATATATAAATAAATAAATAAATATATATATATATATATATATATATATATATATATATATATATATATATATATATATAAAAGCTGGACCCGGCCAAGCGTTGCTGTGATTCAGTTTGTTAAAATAAACACATTCCTCAAGAAAAATTGTATTTTGTTCGTTTATTTACTTTTATTATTTTTTGCATTTTTTTTAATCAATAAAAGTTGTTATTTTTCCGAAAAAAAAAGGTTAATTTTTTACCCTAAATTGTTAGGTGAAAGTTGTTTTTTAGGAAAACTTGCACTTTTTTTTTAAAAGAAAGTTGTCAGTAAACGTTTCTCTTTGAAAACGGAATTTATATTATAAAAAGAACAGATGAACTATTTACATGAACACTGTAAATAGTTATGTGAAAGTAGAGAACATTTGATTCTTTTTTTCAAGAGAATGTACAAATTATTTTTTAACAGATGTTCAGAAAATAAACAGAAAAATACTTCCATCATTAATTATGCAAAAAAATAAATAAAATGTTGATTTAGTGTTTCAACATAATGCTTATAAATTACGATAAAACTTGCTGAGTATGCGCTGTTTTACGGTTGTTGTAAAAATGAAACGGAAACTTAAATTTCGCTTCTTTTTAAGCTTTCTTAATTTTTTAATTGTGCCCCCCTCAAACGAATATAATCAAAACAGTAACATTCAACAATTGTACTTTATGTATATAAAACACAAAATATTTATTAAAAAAAAATAACGAAAGGGAAATAATTCAATTTTTAAACGAAAAAGTCAGTTTGGTATATCTTTTTGTTATTTTTTACATAAGTCCAGCTTACCATTCACATTGGAAATGTCGACATTTATAGGCTGTAGGGTACGTTTACAACGAATAAACACTCCAATCTAGTAGATGTATCAGAATTTTTGACACCCTTATCACGAAACTGCGACAAAATATAAAAACTCGTAATTTCTCTTTTAAAAGTGGGTTGTTTATTTTCTTTATGGATTATATTTCCAAAATAAACTAATAAAGTTGTTTTAAAAGTAAGAAAAATATTTTCTTATTTTTCAAAAAATTAATGAATTTTACGAACTCAAAATTTTTCAATTTTTAAACTTTAAAAATCTATCAAAATGTTTCGATTGATTCTACGATATTTTCAGGGTCAATGTGAAATTTTATGCCCTTTCCAATAAACCGAACATAATATTTTAGAAACACGTTTTTTTAATTCACACCCCCCATTTTCAAGTGTCTATTAAAAAGTAAATAATTAATTTATTCACCAAAGTTTTATATATCACAAATTGAAGAGAAAAGGTCAATAAGTAATATATTCAAATTTAAAACAAAAAAGTAGTGTTTTTTAGAAATTTACCTGTAAAGTTCGAAGTTTAAAACCTTTTTTTTAAAACCACGTTGTTGGTTTTTCTTTTGTTTTTGTTTTTTTATGAAACCTTGGTCTTTGCTCCTTTAATTGAACAAAAATTAGGGCTTGAATTACATTTTTCTAGGAGTTATAATCTAGGAAAGACAGGAGGTCGAATAATTCACGCCTCCCATTTTGAAATGTCTATTAAAAAGTAAATAATTTTCTCACCAAAGTGTTATATATCACAAATTGAAGAGAAAAGGTCAATAAATAATATATTCAAATTTAAAACAAAAAAGTAGTGTTTTTAAGAAATTTACCTGTAAAGTCCGAAGTTTAAAACCTTTTTTTAAAAAAAGACGTTGTTTGTTTGTTTTTTTTTTGTTTTTGTTTTTTAATGAAACCATGGTCCTTCCTCCCTTAATTGAAAAAAAGTAGGGCTGTAGTTACATTTTCCGAGGAGTTATAAGCTTGGAAAAACGGGGTGGAATTATTCACTATTTTTCACGAAATTTCTGACATACCTACCAATCTACCATGTTAAGAACGGCTTTCGGAATAGACACCCTAACCTTGCCAGCATACCCGAAAAGCTATAAAAGTTGATGTGTCGAATGTGAACGATGAGTTGGACGTAATGTAAAAATGTACCGAATTTAAAAGGGAACGAAATTCAAATTTCCGTTCCATTTTTACAACAACCGTAAAGCAGAGCATTCTATGCAAATTTTACCTAACTTACTGTATTAATGCTATTTTTAAGCAAAAACAAATATTTAGGTTTGGCTATAAATTTCTAAACTCATTTCACCCTAAATAATTTAGGTGACTGAAATAGGAATCTAATTGAATCTTTGATTTCCTGAATAGTATGCGAGAATTCATTTTTCTTCGAGTTATATCGAATTCATTAATACGGACTTTAAGGGCTTTTTTCGTAATGTTACTGTAAAAATTATGTTTTATTGTTACAAATTACTATGCTTTATTTATATAAACAAAGCAAAAACAAATTCTTGCGTTTTTTATTTACTACTGAAAACCATAACTTTAGTAAGAGTATTTTTGTTTAAACAGAATAAAACATTTTTACTAAAAGTTAAGTAAAAAATAGTTAGTTCATTATATTCTGCGATCATTATTTGATAAATAGTGCAATTTTCATTAAAATTCGTTAATTTCCTGATTTTTGGTGAATTTTTAAGTAAAGGGAGGGGTCAAAATGTTTATAAACTTTGAGCGTCGGCATTCATTTTATCTGTACCTAACATTTTTTGATGAATATTTAATAGGGAAGAGACCACGTGCGGTTAATTTATCAATAATCATGTGATTAAACCCATTGAATATTTACCGATATTGTAAACACATTCTGTTTACATTAAGCCTGTAGTGTTTTTTTTTTAGTGATGCAGTGTTAGCAACTGAGATTTTAAAAAAACCCGCGAGATCAGGAGAAATAAATGTCCAGAAAATCGCTAGATTTTTAACTTTTATCATCTGAAATTTTCAAAAATCGCTAATCCCCCCCCCAAAATCTCCCTATTTTAACTTCCTACCATAAAAAATTATAAATATAGTATATATAAAATGTTCCGTGTTTTCTCACTATATGTTTCTGGAATTATATTGAAGCGGTTAGCTACCGTATTTTATCAGCTAGTTTTACCTGTTTTTTTTTCAGAGAGGGCATTTTTTTTGCAGGAAACAAATCATAAACTCAAACTTTTTATAATAAAAGTTAAATTGAAATATACTGCAAATTAAACATCACAATAATGGTGCAACATATTCTGAAATTAGAAAAATAAAAAAACAAAAAAGAACTTTGTTTTAGCATGTTAAAAGTATTTAGGTTGGTAGATAATTAAATTCTACTGTATTGATATAATTTTTTTGCTGTTGTTTCTTGCTTTTTACAATTTTCGACTAAATACTTCTAAGTTTCGTATTTTAAACTAAACTTCGAAAGTTGGAATACCCACGCCCCACCTAAAATGTACTTAGAAAAATCGATTTTATAGCGAGATTTAAGAATGGTTAGCCGAAAAAAAGGTGAAAAACAAAACAAATAATCAATAAAAATTTGTTACCAAAGGCAATAAATGCTGCTTTTTTTACTTACATGAATGAATTTATTTTATGTTTTAAAGTATTTTCAAGCGCTTGCGGGTGTGTGGGTGCAAAATATCTCCAGATTTTCTAGAATTTTCTGCTAGATTGCAAACGAAATCTCCAGATCTAGCAGGAAAACCGCTAAATTAGAAACACTGGCTACGTGACAGGAAGCGGTAATAAATAATTGTCCCGAAATAAAAAAATGGCCTATCTGTACAAAGAAACCCACCTATTTATCATAGAAAAATTAAGTATAATGTCATAATTAAAAAGAAATATATAAAAACACACATGGATATAGTAAACATATCATACCAAAACGTGGAAGCCATCCGTCCAGTGGTTTTTTAGACAATTAATTCCAAACGAACCAACATTTAAATATATATATATATATATATATATATATATATATATATATATATATAAGTGAACGTGTCTGTGTGCCTGTTTGTGTGTGTTTGTATGTCTGTGTACATTTCCTTATGCTACAACTCTCTCAATTTTAAGTCTACGGACTCGAAATATACAGGGTACTGCGATTTGGGAAAATCGATGTGATCCGTTTTCGGCCAGAAATTTGGCTGTTAAGGAGTCAAAGTTCAACGATTGACCTTTGAGAACTCTACGAAACTTCTACGACAATTTTGGATCTAAACACTTGAAATTTTAGACATTTGGACATGGATCTAACTTAATAACTTGATTTGAGCCCAAAACAAACAATTTTAAGGGGTCATAATAGGGGTCAAACTTTAAAAAATTGACCTTTTTTTTTTTTTTTTTTTTTGCTCAGCATACACCTCCAAACACACGGGCAACGCCGGGCACTCATGCTAGCATATATATATATATATATATATATATATATATATATATATATATATATATATTAATGAAAGAAGAGAGAGAGAGCGAGAGAAAGGAAAACAGATAGAGTAAGGAAGAGAGATGGAGACATAAGGAGATCATGAATAGACATACGACCCTACAAGAATAGACTTCAACTTGTTCGTATCTAAAGGAAAGTTTCCTGCAGGGCAAAATCAATATTCATTTTACTTAGACGCTTAGTGAAATAGGCGTATTTTTGTCAGGTTTTAGTAATTTAAGCACCGCCATTTCGCCCTTGACCAGACGAAACTTAATAAGATTTGAATCCAAATAGTCACTAAGTAACGATAATCATTTATTAAAATAAAATAAAAACGTGACTTTCACATTCCGTTGAATTGAGGAATGCGTCTGTGAAGTCAATCCTTATTCAACATTTGTATAATATTGAAATATGAAATAAATCCGATACGCACACACACACACACACACAAACACACATATACACACACATACACACACATATATACACACACGCATACACACACATATATACACACACACATATATACACACACACACATACTTCTTATGAAAATTTCTGATAGTGCAGACGTTGAATACCAACCTACCATGTTAAAACGACTTTGTGGCGGGGTTCAAATTCCCCCGATTCACAGCAATCAACATCCCTTACGCTGGAGGGAACGCAAGGTCGACACCTATGTGTCTGTGAATTTTAAAATATATATTTATGTCTGTTTTTAAAATACTTTAAAGTAACCTCAGCTCAATGGAATATTCCGACACTAGTAGTTAAATACTAAGTCTATTGTTTATGTTTCATATTTTACCATACATTAATAATTAATCCCACACTATTCTTAATACTAAATTTCCCGTTCCAAGCGTACGAAGGCAATACTGATTTGTGACAGTTTTGAACCGCTGACTAACCAAAATTATTATGTCCTATAATAAAGAAAACATCAAGTCGTAACACGTTTGGAAATATGTATACATGTTTATTAAAAATATCTTCTTTATTGTTCTTGACCTAGAAAAGTCATTGATTGGTTGGTTGGTTGTTTTTGTTTTACGGCATATCAACCCTTTTCGGGTTATTTAATGCCGAATCCAAAGATTTTATAGATTTTTTTTTAATAGAATATATTTGTTGTTTTCACGTATGTTTCTATTTAACCCATAGTTGGGACCCTAACAGGTACTACCACTCCGGGTCAAAGTGGACCTGGGAGCAATGGTAATTAAAGGGTTGCTCCACACTCTCCAGAGCCCACAAGCTGCAGCCTCACCACTGGATATAGTTAAAGGTCATATCCAGAACCCCCATTGAGGGACTTTTACCCTCTGCAGGGGGGGGGGCAGTCGGCGTATTCTAATGCCCCACCGACAGGGCCAGAAAAGTCATTGAGAAAGACGCAAACAACAGGGTTATTTAGAAAGAATATATTGTACTAGAAAGTATTTACAAAGAAAGTGAGTCAATATTTCTGACTGTTAGTTCAGTAGTCTGTATTCTCGCGTTATTTCCCCTACGAGAATTAACCTCGTGGTTAATATATTGGTTAGTATAGTCCATTATGCGTGAAAGGCGCAAAGTTCCAACAGCCCCCCATATATATATATATATATATATATATATATATATATATATATATATATACTAGCATTAAAGCCCGGCGTTTCCCGGTGTTTGGAGGTGTATGTTGAGCAAAAAAAAAAAGGTAATTTTTTAAACTTTGACTCCTATTATGACCCTTTAACATTTACGGCTTTGGGCTCAAATCGGGTTATTAAGTTAGATCCATGTCCAAGGAACATATATCTAAAATTTCAAGTGTTTAGACCCCAAATTGTCGGAGGAGTTTTATAGAGTTCTCAAAGGTCGAATCGTTGAACTTTGACCCTTACCAGCCAAATTTCTGGCCGAAATCACAAAGATTTTCCCAAAACTCTGTACCCTCAATATATCAAATTTCGAGTCTGTAGACTTTAAATTGATAGTGTTATTATTGCGCAGGGAAATGTTCACACACAGACACACACTGACAGACACACAGACACGTTCACTTTTATAGATATACTTGCATTTGAAGCCCGGCGTTGCCCGGGTGTTTGAATATGTATGTTGAGCATAAAAAAACGGTCATTTTTTTAAAAACTTTGACCCCTACTATGACACCTTAACATTTATTGTTTGGGACTCAAATCAAGTTAATAAGTTAGATCCATGTCCAAGGAACCCATATCTAAAATTTCAAGTGTTTAAAACCAAAATTGGCGGAGGATTTTGGTAGAGTTCTCAAAGATCGAATCGTTGAACTTAGACCTCTTAACAGCCAAGTTTCTGACCGAAACCCGATCAGAAAGATTTTTCCAAATATCAGTACTCTGTATATCAAATTTCGAGTCTGTAGACTTAAAATCGACAAAGTTATCGCGTAGGAAAATGTACACACACAAACACACAGGCACACACACAGACACCTTCACTTTTATAGATATATTAGCATTTCAGCCCGGCCTAACCCGGGTGTTTGGATGTGTATGTCGAGCAAAAAAAAAAAAACTGATAGTAGGAAGGAGGCTCGAACCCGTACCGCGAAGGAGGAAAAGAACGGGAAAAACCTGGCGTCTTTGCTGTTACGCCCACCACCAAACTGGAAGTGAGATGTTTAAATTAAGGCTACACAATAGAAAGGAGAGGATGAATCTAAAAATATCGGCGAAAAAAGCGACTCCCACTGTAGAAAAGTGCTCAGTTGAAGGTGAAGATATTAATGTTTTTAGTCAATTTTTCGTCTGAAGGGTCGAAGTTCAAAACGATACTGATCTTATAAAAACCCGTGACCTCTGCCGAAAGTTTTAGGCAGACATGCAAACATACATATATACATTGGGAACTAAAAATATTTTCGACTCAAACCGATTAAAAAGCTTTCCCTATCTCTTAATACATTTTATGTTAATTTTAAAGTTTTTAGACCAGAAATTGACAGAGTAATTTGGTAGAAACCGCAGAAATCATTGTTTTTTTTTAACTTTGACCCCTATTAGGACCCCTTAACATTTATTATTTTGGGCTCAAATCAAATAATTAAGTTAGATCCCTGTCCAAGGAGCCTGTATCTAAAATTTGATGAGTTTAGACCCAGAATTGTCGGAGGAGTTTGGTAGAGTTCTCAAAGGACAAATCGTTGAACTTTGACCCCTTAACAGCCAACTTTCTGACCAACAACGATCAGAAAGATTTTCCCAAATCTCAGTACCCTGTATATCAAATTTCGAGTCTGTACACAAAAAAGTGACAGAGTTATTGCGTAGGGAAATGTACACACACACAGACAGACTCACAGACACGTTCACTTCTTGTATATATATACTAGGATTACAGCCCGGCGTTGCCTAGGTGTTTGGAGGTGTATGCTGAGCAAAAAAAAAAAATAAATAAATAAATAAATAAATAAATACAAAAACGGTCATTTTTTTAACTTTGACCCCTATTATGACCCCTTAACATTTATTGTTTTGGGTTCAAATCGAGTTATTAAGTTAGATCCATATCGAAGGAACCTATATCTGAAAGTTCAAGTGTTTAGACACCAATTGTGAGAGGAGTTTTGTAGAGTTCTCAAAGGGCACATCGTTAAATTTTGACCCCTTAACAGCCAAATTTCTGGCCGAAAACCAAACACATATATTTTCACAAATCTCAGTACCCCGTATATTAAATTTCGAGTCTGTAGACTTAAAATTAAAAAGTAATTGCGAAGGAAAATGTACACAGACACACAGACAGACAGATAGACAGAAAGACACACAGACACAGACACGTTCACTTTTATAGATATACTAGCATGTGTGCCCGGCGTTGCCCGGGTATTTGGAGGTGTATGTTGAGCAAAAAAAAAAAAGCGGTAAATTTTATTTTAACTTGACCCCTATTATGACCCCTTAAAATAGTTTGTGTGTTGGGCTCAAATCAAGTTAACAATTAGATCCACGTTTAAGGAACGTATATATAAAATTTCAAGTGTTTAGACCCAAAATTGTCGGAGGAGTTTGGTAGAGTTCTCAAAGGTTATATCCTTAAACTTTGACCCCTGATCGCCAAACTTCGGGCCGACAACCAATCGCATCGACTTTTACACATCTCAGTACCCTGTATATCAAATTTCGATTATGTAGATTTAAAATTGACAGAGTTATTACGTAGGGAATTGTACACACAGAGACACACAGACAGACACTTTCACTTATATATATATATATATATATATATATATATATATATATATAAGCAAAAAGAATTAACAAAAAATGTTAAAACATCTTAAGAAGAGTTAAAATCATATTAAATTTTCAAAAAGGAGATACAAATTAAGTGGATTGTCCTTAAGATAGGAGTTAGCAAAATGCGGAATCGGATTTTGCTTGGAAAGTATTAGTAGTAATTAAACTACAAGGTTGCCGTAGATCTTTTTGGTTAAAGTTAAAAAAAAAATAGTGAAAAATAGGGAATGGGGAGAAAAAAGAATAATGATTTTACATGAATGGATGGTCTAGAGAAGAATAGAATATCCAATAACGATGAAATCCAAGAAAAGTAAAAGTCCGGTACCCAACAAAAAAATCCAAAGGAATCGCTTTGCTGGAAGATATTTCGATGACATCCAAATGGCGAAATTCTGTTAAATCTATCTATCTATATATCTATATATCTATATATATATATATATATATATATATATATATATATATATATATATATATATATAGTAACCTGGGTGCCCAGTGTTCCCCGGGTGTTTGGAGGTGTGTATTGAGCAAAAAAAAAAGTGGGGGTCGAGGCAAGCATGTTCGAACCCGTACCACTAAGGAGGAAAGTAACGTGAAAAACAAAAACCGTGATGCCTTTGCAGTTCTGTCCATAACCTACGTAACGATGGTATAAATTAATCTAGTCAATCGAAAAGAGGAGGTGAATTTCGAAAATATCGCCGAAAACCCCGGCCCTTCTCTGTAGCAAAATTCCTAGATGAGTGTGAAGAAATTAATGTTTTTAGCTATTTTTTTTTATTTGTAATCCGAATAATCGAATTTAGAAAAATAAATCGATCTCGATCTCGTGAAAATCCGTCGCCTCTGTCGAAAGTGTTAGGCAGACATACAAACATGCATGCATACATTCAAACAGATAGGTGAGATTTATATTATAGATAATCTATCACTCTTAGACTGAGTCCCAAAAAGGTTTAAAAAAAAAAACTGAATATGTTCGACACTGTCGACTAAGCTTCAATCTTTGTCCAATCGATGACCTGTTGCATTGAAGCTCTGGTTTTTCAACTATCTTTATGGAATGTGCTCTAATGAACTTTTCAACGTACACATTTACCACTAATTCGACAAGCAGGAAAATTCTACCACCTTAATCTTGAAGTCCTTAGATACCAGAAAGTCTTTATATATATATATATATATATATATATATATATATATATATATATATATATATATATATATATATATATATATATATATATACGCTCTGATCCTCACCTGGCATCAATTGAAATGGATGGCTCTCGTCTAGGTGACGCCTCATGTTTTGAAAAGCTTCTGGGTTTGACTTTTACTACTGATCTGAAATGGAACACATACATCAAGTCTGTGGCCAAGGTCGCTGGAAAAATGGTGGGATCCTTCTACCGCTCCAGAGGATATCTCACTAATGATGCAATTCTCTATCTATATAAAAGCCAAGTACGTTCAAGGATGTAGTACTGCTGCCACATCACGGAAGGAGCTACTAAAAACAGTCTATTCTGTCTTGAATAGACTTCGTGGCTTAGTGGGGGATGCCCTTTTCTCTCCCCTGTAACCTCTCTCCCACAGAAGAGACATTGCGAGCTTATCTTTGTTTTATCGTAATTTTCATTGAAAGTGCTTGTCTGAGCTCCAATCTTTGGTCCCCCCTCGCCAATCTTTCTACTAAAATACCCGTCTAGCTGAAACAACTGTCAATAATTTTCCCCACTCTTTATCTGTGCCTAAATCAAAACGTAGATTCCATGAACAAAGCTTCTTTCTTAGAACTGTAAACCTGTGGAACTCTCTGCCGCTTGCCTGTTTCCCTCCTGACTTCAACTCGGATGTCTTCAAGTCCAACATAAACAAATTCCTGATGAACCGCCCCCTTAAGTAATGAAACTTTATCTAATCTTCGATACTAACTATTACTACGATACTATCCCATTGATAACTGTACACACAATAACCCTTATCGCCGAGCGGCTTCTGGGCCTTGATAAGTGGTGACCTCCATGTAATATATATATATATATTAGTGTATTCCTTCATTCAGGCAAACATTATTAAAAACAACAGAGATACCTTGCTTAATGATTTTTTTCATTTTTTCGATCTTTCGTAAGATTTTTTTAACTTCAAGATGAAAGGTATTTACAAATGTTCCATGGTTAACACGAGCGCTTTCGATTCTTTCTTTAATCATCATCAGGTGGAGATAAAATATTAAAAATAGAATTGAAATATATAGTTACGAATGATAAAAAAGAGTCAATGAAAAGTCGATTAAAACACATACAATGCTATTTTGTATCTAAAAATAGCATTTTATGTGTTATTTTGTATCTAAAAATAGCATTTTATGTGTTATTTTGTATCTTAAAATACAATTTTATGTGCTATTGTGTATCTAAAAATAGCATTGTATGTGCTATGTTGTATCTAAAAATAGCATTGTCTGTGTTATTTTGTATCTAATTCACATGCTGTTTTTTAACAGCTTTGTTTATAGTTCCAACATATTTCCCCCCACACCCCTACCATAATAAGTCTACTAATTACATATTTTAATGTAGTTGTGGCTCTTAGTACGTCGAGCCACCGCTGTGAAGATAAGACTTCCGGATCAAGCAATGCATTCAGTCAAATATTCGATATGGACATTGTTCACCACTGGGTGTTTTGAATAATTTCTACGGGTTCGCCATCTGCGAGTACCATATAAATAAGCGATTTCGTGCCTACAATTTTAGTGTATACCTGTTTTCAGTTCTAAGCAATTCGCACTCGCAATTGCACTAGATATTTAAAGATGGGCATTCACATAAGTTCTTTTGATAATTTGTTTTTCTTCTCAAAATTTGATTTTCCTGGTGTTTATGTTCCATGGAATATTTAAATGTTCCTAATATTATTTATAGTCATTTATTAACCTCGATTTAGGTCGGTTGAGCGAGAAGTAAACTCAGGAAGTTAGACTGGATATTTTTTTTTTATATTTTCATTCATAATGTTAAATAAACTTAGCCTGTATAAGGACATTATACAATTTAGTATCCCTGTATACATATATATATATGTATATATATCTATATATATGTGTGCGTTTGTGTATATATGTATATATATATGTATATATGTATGCATATATATATGTATACATGCATATGTATGTATATATATGTATATATATGCATATTCGTATATATAAATGTGTATATATACGTATATATATGTATATATATATGTATATTGATTTATATATATATATGTATATATATATATATATGTATATATATATATCTTTATATATAAATGCATATATATGTGTGTCTGTGTGTGTGTGTGGGTGTGTGTGTTTTGTATGTGAGTGTGTGTGGAAAGAGAGTGAGTGAGGGAGAGAGAGGGGGGGATTAATGAGAGAGCTATTTCCGAAATAGTAATTCTCATCGAAATCTTAATTACTGTTAAACTCTTTTGGAAAGAAGTATGTTTGAGAATCGCATCTTTTGCTTGAGGAAACGCTTTCGGAAGTCAATATTTGTTTCGATTGACCGATCAGTAATATATTCTGACAAACTGACAACCTCATTTAAACGCAAAATGAAAAGTAAACATTAGGGATGAGCATTTTTGCCCTCAAAATCATTCATACACGCTCTCATAAATCGCAAAATGTATATGATTTATGACCGCTGGCCAAACGAGCGGAAAAGGAAAACTGATTGATTGTTGCGATGGAAACAAAATATCGGCCGGCTTCTTGTCAATCTCTGATATACAGATTTTCTAATATGACAATATATGTTCCTCGCGATGTAAGTCTGAAGCCAATGTCGCCTTTCTGCTAAGTGCAATAACTATAGGTTGGTTGCATTTTTTACGATCTATGACATGTCAATAATCGTTGGGTCATTTTATGCCTAACTCATTCGTATCGCTTTTATACGATTGCTTTTTAGATCAATAAGATTTGTAGGCGTATGGTTTTTAAACAATTCCTTCTATTTACAAGTAATTTAATCCTGATGAGACCTATAGCTGTTAGGCATAGTAGACCTAAAAATAGTGTGTATGTCTCGGCGCTGTCCGGGAGAGAAAGAAAAAAAACTATAACAGTGTTAATATTATACGAATCGCTTTCTAAAAAACCTCACCTCGGAAAAGAATATTACGTACTGAATAGTTAGAATAAGTTTCTAAATCTGCAACTTTCGTAAACTAAGGGCATCTGTTTATTTTGGCTAAAATATGTATCCTGGATTTATTTTCTTGTTTGTTTGTTTTTTATACAAGTGAAGGGCAAACATATTTTAAACGACGTCATTAGCAAGTAAATGTTTTTATACCGACGTCTGTGAATTTAATGAATAAAAGTAAATTGTATTATTTTTTTCGGAATTGTATGTAATTGAAATGCAATAAAAAAAATAGTCCGATTGTCTGATGCATCGTGTGTTTGTTTATTTCGTAAGAGTAGCTTGTTGAATCGATCCAGTATCCTGAAGTTTACCGATGTGTAATATATGTCGGGATTATTTCACCAACAAGTAGAGGGGGGTGTAAGAAAAGGCAGTAAGGGCTTGCAACGAAATGGTGACGTTGCTTACAAGCAGTCTTTTCTTTCCTTGTAAAGGTAACAATTAACTGGTAACGTTTGCCGAACAACAGTAACGAGGTAATCAGTCTAAGAGACGCCAACCGACTAGCAAGCTCGGTAACTAGCTTCTTAACTAGTCACCAACCCGTAATGAGACAACTCCTTTTATACATACTAACTGTCAGTGGCGAGAATTCCAACGTGATTTCCAACGAGATTAGAATGTCTATTAAACTTAGTAGGAAATAGACACCCAGTTTCTCAGTAACGGCAAACAGTAGTTCAGTGTCTTTTCTTCCTTCCGACACACTCCCGGTGAGGCAAATCAATTTCAATTCTTACATATATTGTGTTGTTTTATGAGGAGACATACGGCTTACACGTCTGAAATTTTCAGTTATATTTTACTTCTGTATTTTACGGCATGTTGGCACTTCTTTGATAGAAATGCCAAATGAAAACTACTATGCAAGTGTAAGGACTGATCGTAAAATGCCTCATTAGAGAAAAGATAAAATATATTTCCATGCCTTATAGAACACAACGTGCTTGTAAATTTTATTTTATAGAATTATTTTTTCTTTCTGCGTATAAATATTTTCATTTTAATTGAACGACCGGATGTACTAGCAAGTAGATTGTCATATTATAGAAATATTTAAAGAAAAAACGCGAAAAAAATCATTCTTGCAACTAAAAGCAAAACCCGTAAAAGAGAAAGATTTCTCTGTAATTAGTCGATAAAAAAGCGAAGTATATGATTGGAATCGATGTAAGAGAATACTGTTTATTCCGTGTTGAAAAACGTAAATGTTTACGTGGATATTTTATTTCCTCTTGTTTTAGAACTTCACCGACAGTAACATGGGCAGTTATAAGAAATTATGCATAATAATTCAATCAAAACTGATACGGCAATGCTTATATATTTAAGATAATAAGTGAAAAGGTAATGCACGTCATGTTTTCGTCAAATGTTATCATTTTTCCTTAATGAACTGAGAAATCGTATAATTGATTAAATAGAATACGAACAATGTTCGGATGAGTCTATGTAAAAATAATCTGGTTTATCATGTATAATATTTTGTAGAGATATGCTTCTGTTATATTCTAAGTAACTTTAGTAAATACGACGCCGAATTAATCCTATAAAGCCTTATGTAATAACGATAATATAATAGTTTGATGAGATCTAATCATTTGGATGCGTTTTTTTAATACCGAATCTAAACATTCGTACTTCTGAAAAAAAATAAAGTGGGTAACTATGATGGTTTAGTATAATTTAAGTGCAAAGGCTTTTCAATATCATATATTTTGCACGTTGAACAATATTGTAATATCTAAACATTCTTATATTTACGAATGGCTAGTTTAATTCAAATAATTCAAAATTAATTAAGTTGATGCAATAGTTTAATGAAATCTAAAACCTATGCTATCTGTGTTTATAGCAATTCTGTTCAACTGTACGTTTGGAAAGAAGCGATAGTGTATAAACAATGATACCAGTTAAAATCTCCTTGTTTGAATGTAGAGCGAGCGAGAAGACTTAATTGAGAGAGAGTAAATGATTGCAACTCTCTTTATTGAAATACGTATTTACGAGAGGTGTATTTTTCCTGTACACATATAGTAATATTAAAACGGAGATAAAATGTACATATATTTTATCGAGAAAGTCGTTAGGAATCGCTGTTAGTAGTGAATGAGAAATAAATGATTTTGAAATTGTTGCAGCAACGAGAAATAGAGTATATGTTATGTATAACATGTAATGTATTATATTTTTACAAAATTACATTTAACTATCTATTAAATGTACCGGATTACATCAAGTTTGCTGTTAGTAGTGAAATAAGATATAATTGTATTTGAAATTGTTTCAGCAACGATGAATAGAGTGTCTGTTATTTATTCTTTTTTTAAAAAATACATTTAACTAGTTATTAAATGTACCGGATTACATCACGCTTGGCAGGACAGTCTTGGTTTGTTGGTTAGTTGTTTTTGTTTTACGGCATATCAACCCTTTTAAGGTTATTTAATGCCGAATCCAAAGATTTTGAAGAACATTTTTTTATAGAATATATTTGTTGTTTTCAAGGTGGTTTCTATTTAATCCATAGTTGGGACCCTAACAGGTACTACCACTCCGAGTTAGAGTGGACCTGGGAGCAATGGTGATTAAAGGCTGGCTCAACATTCCCCAAACCCGCAAGCTGGGGCCTCACCACTGGATATAGTTTAAGGTCATATCCAGGACCGACAGTCTTGGGGTAGCAATAGTCGTATATTGTATGATAACTGGGGCTAGGACAACAGAATATTCTTTTCATTGTTTTGACGTTCGGATGTGTATCTGTTGATTTCTTATATGCTTTTCTATAGAATAATGTTATTCTCCGTTGATTTACTGTGTCTACATCTATCGGATATATACTCATGAGTCAAAACAACGATACCAATATTCTGTTGTCATAGCTCTAGTGATCACTCTGCCGCATCAGTCGGAAAAGGCGATGACTTCGAGAAGGTCCCAGTAAAAATACAATGAACCGTTAAAAGCTAAGCGACACCAACGTTTGTGTGTTCATATAACATATAACCTGCATAAGGAAGTGGCTATCTCTTCTGATTTTTGGTTTAAATGTTTTTGTTTTTTTTTTAAATTTGTGCTTAAGTGTTTGTTTATTTTAATTGTAATTTAACTACAACTATAAATCGAAACACACGTTTATTAGCTTTCATTTCAATGTTTAGTGCATGCTTATACGCGTTGTTTTCCTTTGTTTTATAACTTCGGTTATTTGTGCATTTTCCCGAGTTCGTCTTGTCAAACACTTTGTATAATATCAAGATGACTCTTTAGAAATACGTAGCCGTGCATTAATATGTCGGAACTTTGTTATCTCTATAATTATTTAATTGCTTGATTTGGAAATTGGGTATTTGCTATCATCGATAAGGGATATACTAATTTGTTCAAACAGTAGATCGAACTTGCGATTGTGATTTGTTGGAGTAAGGTGTTTTGGAACAGTAATTCCTTTGTAATATTTGTGATATAAGCGTCTGTTCCTGCTTATATGAAAGAAATTGTGTGTGTAATTAGTGACTACATTGGAGAATTGGCTTGAAGCAGAGTTGTTTGATGATTTTTTGTGAAATTATTATATTTGTTTTATGGTTATTCGTGTAATTATATTCAATTTAATGTATGACACTTATCATCTATATCTAACGGAATGTACTTGCAATAACCCTTATCCCTGAGTGGCTTCCGAGACTTGATAAGTGGTTACTACTGTGTAAAAAAAAATGATGATGGGAATATACTCAGTATGGAGTATCAAATATAAGACATGTTTAATGGTAGGCAAAACCATTTGTATCTTGAACATAATATCGCAACGGGTGTTACCTGTTAAAATCGAATCACAAAAGTGTTTAATTTTTAATCTTTACTTTTAACTAGAAACTACATACTTAATCCCAACACCTAACATGGCGACTTATACACCTACAGGCGGTCGGAGGTTACATTAATTAAAAGGTTGTGTGAATAAGAATGATCATAAGTATATAGTAATTTGTTCAAACAGTAGATCGAACTTGCGATTGTGATTTGTTGGAGTAAGGTGTTTTGGAACAGTAATTCCTTTGTAATATTTGTGATATAAGCGTCTGTTCCTGCTTATATGGAAGAAATTGTGTGTGTAATTAGTGACTACATTGGAGAATTGGCTTGAGGCAGAGTTGTTTGAATTTTTGTGAAATTATTATATTTGTTTTATATATTCTGGTTATACAAATTACTAAATTTTATTGCTAGCATTTTTTTTTTGTATGAATCGAACGATTCATACAAAAAAATGCTAGCAATAAAATTTAATGCCCGGATTCCATCATCTGCTAATTCTGAATAGCATTAAATCCAGACACGAAATCTACTGTTGTAAATAAGTATATGTGAACGCCTTTGAATTGTATTCTAACATGGAGGATATCTAATTAGCTTTTTGTAGATGCAACAGCGTATATTTCGCAATCAATTAAATACACACACTATCTTCTTTATCTCTCCATCGTTAGTTCGTCGGTGTAAAACGGCGAGATGAACATCTAGCATATTTCCACTAATAATTGAATTTAATTATATATATATATATATATATATATATATATATATATATTGGTTATTATAAAAAAAAATTATATAGAACTGAAATAACATGATTTCAGTTTTAATTACATATACAAAATCTATTATCCATTATTGCATGAAAAAATACAAGTAGTTTTACACCGAATCTATTGTCTCATAGACGTTTCATAGTGACAAATATTTTTTTTAATTATATTTTGCATACTGTTCAATATATATATATATATATATATATATATATATATATATATATATATATATATATATATATATCTTCAGACGGTCCGTAATAAAAAATCCCATTTGTTTCTAGTATTGATTTTTCATTAGACACAAAGATTTGTAAAAATATCGCATGAAGAGGTCTCCAGTTACTTGTAACTGACGGAGAGAAACATGTTCATCAATACGTAGCAACATTTTAATGCTAATGTAAAACAAAAAAAAAAATACATATATATATATATATATATATATATATATAAATATATATACTAGCAAAAGTATCCGTCGTTGACTGGGTTCAAAAACAGCCTACAGAAAATGGACTCTGATTTATGAAAGTATGATAGGTTATGAAGAGGAAGGGTTGTAAAGAGATAGCTTCGAATTTGGGGGTATCAAAACCAAAGCAAAATATGATGAAAGTAAAAAGTAAAATAGATAAACTTCATAATTTATTATACCATACGTGTTCACACTAAAACACTTATCACAATATTCTGCGGATCTATATTAAAAAACCTTGTTAAACTCTGTGACATATTTTCATTCTATGGAGGTCAGGCGCGAACGAGCACCCCATAATTTTATTATACCATATTTCTTCAAACTGAAACATAATTATCAAAGTAGACTTACACAGATAGATATTACAAGCCTTTATTAAAGTGTGTGCCTATTTCCATTCTATGGAGGCCAGGAGCGAACGCAGACCCCACAATTGTATTATGTCATCCCTATTTAAGTAAAAACATACTTAACAAAGTATTATTATGTACGTCTATATCAAAACACTTGTAAACGTTTTTTTTAATTTTTTATTTTGTATTTCCATACTTTGTGGACCAGGCGCGTACGCAAACCCTACAATTTTAATGAATCATCATTACGCCAGATCAAACATACCCATTCTTGTGTCTCGATACATCGTCTATCATTATATGTAGTCAGTTTTCTATAATAGTCAACCACATAGGAGCCTATTCGTGACCAGACACACACACAGACATTCGGCTTTATATATATATATATATATATATATATATATATATATATATATATATATATATATATATATATATATATATATATATATGAAGACAATAGGCTCTGGAAATGAAGACACGGAACTATATATTGGTTGACATAGATTGGTTCATTTATTCAATAAGGGAATACAATAGATTAGTTGGGGGATAGAAGGGACTCTTTATGCCAAGACATACCTCTAATCCGTTTGAATATCCGTGACGGATTAGAGGTATGTCTACCCTCGACATATCTCTAAGAATAAGAAATCAATTCAAGGATACAACACTCAGAAATGTATTTTTCCTCGTTTAGAAACAAGCATGTATGTACTCTGTTGTTTTATGTCCTGCTCATAGAAAGCTGGTTTTATCGATCGGGTATTCTCGTGACTTTATTGTGGACTATTACAGACTCTCTCCTGTAAAGAAATATTTAAAAAAAAAACCCAGGATACTACTTTCCGAGCTCCTTGTTTCGGCCGGCAAACTCCATTGTATGCATATGCGTGTGTATATATGTGTGTATGTATATATATATATATATATATATATATATATATATATATGTATATATATATGTATATGTGTATGTATATATATATATATATATAACTACTTAATTTGCTCACATAAAATTAATATACGAAAGTATAGATTTATGCGTAAACTTCAAGTATTTTCTTTAAAAGTGCTCAATACGTAGGTAGAGCTAGTTAGTAATTTGTAAAATATATATGGCGATATATAAGCATGAAGAGTCCTAGATTGGATGAAACGCGGAATATTCAGTGTAGCTTAATCGCCACGTATATTTTATAAATTACTATATATATATATATATATATATATATATATATATATATATATATATATATACATATATATATACATATATATATACACTTGTGCCCGATATTATTCATACCCCTGGGATCTTTGAGATTTCTATAAGAATATTGCTCAAACCAGAAGGTAGACAATATTAAAGGGATTTCAAACAATAAATCAAGCATAAGCATTTAATTTAAACTCAACAAATAAATAAATTATGCAAGTTTGAAACATTATACAAAGAAAAACAATAATGGCACTAGTTCAAAATTATTCATACCTCTCTTACTAATAGTCAATAGCATGCCCTTTATTCTTAATAACTGCCTGTAACCGTTTTGGATATTTATCAACAAGGTTTTTACAAGCATCAACACTGATTTTTGACCATTCTTCAATGCAGTAGTTCTCCAAATCCCTCAAATTTCTAGGTTTCCGCTTTTTAACCTCAGTTTTCAATATGTGCCAGAGGTTTGCGATAGGGTTCAGGTCGGGACTCTGGCTAGGCCATTCCAAAACATTAATTTGATTATCCTCAAACCATTTCTTGACTATTTTGGCAGTATGTTTTGGATCATTATCCTGTTGAAGGACCCAGTTTGGTCCTAAATGGAGCTTCTCCGCATCCTGTCTAATGTTTTTCTGGAGTATCTCCAAATATTGCTCCTTCTTCATGGTTCCATCTATCTTGACCAAACTACCTGGACCACTAGCCGAAAAGGAGCCCCAAAACATTAGGCTACCACCACCATGTTTCACCGTGGGTATGGTGTTCTTTGGGTTGTAAGCTTCTTCTTTCTTCCTTCAAACGTAAGAAGCATCCATATGGCCAAACAATTCAATTTTTGTTTCGTCAGTCCACAAAATACTTGAGAAAACGAACTCTGGAGAATTCACATGGGTCCTAGCAAACTTTAGACGTGCTGCAAGGTGTTTTCCGGTGTGCAATGGAGCCCTTCTTGGTCTTCTTCCTTTCAGACCATTTTCATGCAGAGTCCTTTGCAATGTTTGCCTTGATATTTTTATGCCAGAAGACTCCAGATTTTCTAAAATGTCCTTAGTAGTGGTGGTTGGATTTGCATTAACACTTCTTACAATATCCCTGGTGGCTCTAGCAGACAGTTTCCTTTCCCTTCCTCTACCAATCAAGTTGTTTGTTGTGTGGTGGCTCTGGAATTTTTTGATGATGCTCTGTACTGTTGCTGTAGGGACCTCAAATTTCTTGGAAATTGACTTGTAACCTAAACCATCCTTATGTGAATTCACAATTTTAGTCCTAAGATCATTACTAAGCTCTTTTTTCTTCCCCATTCTAATAATTTTTATTCTTTTATTGGTTTTCAGTTGATATCATTTTAATTTCTGAAAAATGCAAAAAACGAAATGAAATTAATCAAAGGTTGTATAAAAGCATTCAAAATAAGAATCAAACAGGAAACAAACAGTCAGAAACTCGATTAATACTGAAAAAATAAGGGGGTATGATTATTTTTTAACATTGCAGATTTTATAAATAGCTATATATTTCTTTTATTACAAGTATCCCGAGATTTTAAAATGACGAAAATGATCAGAAGAGGTTTATTAAGAATATGTATCAATATGGACGTAAACAATAAATTCTTACAAAAGTTACACCTAATAAACTCAATTTTCAAGGGGGGTATGAATAATATCGGGCACAAGTGTATATATATATATATATATATATATATGTATATATATATAAATTTTATTTCGCTTTCCTCTTTTACTCTTCACCCTCTATCCCTTAAATATATTCCATGTGTCTTGGATCTTGTCTTTATCTGTACCCCTTAATTTTACTCAAATTCTAATTATTATTACCATTATTATTATCACTATTATTATTATTATTATTATTATTATTATTATTATTATTATTATTATTAATACTATTATTTTTGTTAACACTATTATTGTTATTTTATTATGATCGTCATCGCTATTATTATCACTACTATCATCATCATTTTTATTGTCATTACCATCGTCGTTATTATTGTTGTTATTATTAATATTGTTATGGTTAATAGTAAAATTTCCCCATATTACTCCACCACGCCAACCATCCATATCCAAAATTCCATTTTTTGTCCTGTTAGACACCCCTAAAGAATTTGCCACTCTATCTCTCTACCTTTTCCTTATAAAAAAGACAGCATAGAAATATTGGCACATATTAGCTAGCATATAGTATACTTTGAAATCCAGTATTATAGCCTTAGAACTACCCACACTGACCTACCCATTTCGCCTTAAATTACCACCATAATATCCCTCCCAAAAGTATATACTAATTCATAGTGATGTCATTTCGCTTGTATATGTACAAGCAATGCCCATCCATAGATAATAGACACCTTACACGCCGTTAAATTAGAACCACCATACATCCAGTAAAGTCCCAACGTTAAGCCTAAAACATATACTAAATACACTTAAGACTATGATAAAGACTCTATACACCTTTCTGCACTACACTATATACAATACGCTCCTCCTTTATTTAGAATTCGACCCCCCAACATCATCTATAATTTTAATTTGTTTTGATCTATTTCGTTCCCAATGAATTCAACGCTAGACGCCGCATCCCCACTATGCTACCTAGCATCTTTTCTACTCTTCTGATGAGAAGCATTAGGCTTCGAAATGCATTGGCATTAAAGAGTCCCTTATATCCCCCAGCTAATCGATTGTATTCCCTTATTGAAAAAATGAACCGATCTATATCCACCAATATATAGTTCTGTGTCTTCATTTCCAACTCCTATTGTCTTCATATATAAGCTCCATTGATACTTGTTGAGTTTTATAATGTCCAGATAAGTCTCCTCTCATAGAATTGAGCGTGCCCTTTTCCTCTAACGCTCTGAGCTATATATATATATATATATATATATATATATATAAGGATCCGCGTGAGTTCGTTTCCTATGCACTCGAAAACGGCTTACCCGATTTTTATGAAATTTCGTACGAAGGTGCTTCATGTACCAGTGCTCCTATATAGGATTTGTATCAGACTGTATTCGAAAAGTATCGATAATCAATAAGTGAATTAATCTGATTTAAAAACTAACAGGCTATTTTGACCAAATTATACTGCATATACGACCTAACATTAGAAGTGCATTTGGGAGACTTTATTACGACAAAAGCTAAAAGGCTTGACACATAATTAAAACAGCTAGTTTTGTTTGATATGCCAAGGGGCGCGTTCGAAATGAAAGCACACTTTTAAAATCATACTGGACCTTTTGCATTCCAAATTTAATTTTAACCATTACATATATATAAAAAAAAAACAATTTCATAAAAGAAACAGTAAGTTCTCTGTAGGGTAATGTAGACTACAAGTTATTGTGGATTGAATTACTCCAAAGAGGCACGTAAAAACTCTATCTCGCTGAACCGTGATTGGCACTCAACTAGAGAAGGCAATAAATCGATTTGATTGAAAATGGTCGATTTCGCCGATTCTGATAACATTAAAAATATGGAAGTGTGAAACATTCGTTGATCATCATTCAATCCTGAGTAACGTCGGGTCTCATTGCTCAACTAGGATATATATATATATATATATATATATATATATATATATATATATATATATATATACATATATATATATATATATATATTTAAAGGAGATTAGAACAATAGTCTAAAGAGCTAAGTGTATTTTAATGTAACAGTGAAATTACTAGTGTAATTAAAATACAGGAAATAGAAAGTGCTCGTTGTAATTTAGATATATAATAAGCTCGATAGTTAAATGTCCTAGAGCTGATTCAATATTAAGTAATGTGATTTATAATTTAAAAATTAAAAAAAAAAATTTAAATTTAAAAATCAAATTTTAATTAAATTAAAAATCAGTTTCATAAGAAGGAACAACAACAAAATCAATTATCTGTACGATCGTTTCGGATATAACATATAATATGGCAATGTCTTCCCGTATACGAGTTAAGAAAAATAACCAAGAGACAAAAAAAGATAAAACCAAACTACAAATATTAGATAATAATACAACTAAACAGCAAACTAAAACCCGTAAACGTAAGAATAGACACAAGGAGATCCTATGGTTCAACCCCCCCGTATTCCAAAAACCTAGAAACAAACATAGCCAGAGAATTTTTTAAAATATTAGATAAGAACTTTAAAGCCCCCCATAGATATAATAAATTTTTCAATAAGAACACAATTAAAGTCTCTTACTCTACTATGCCTAACCTTCATCAGAAAATAATTAGCTCTAATAATAAGAAAATTAATAAACTACAAAATACAACTATACAAAATACATCGGACTGTAACTGTAGAAGAAAAAATAAATGTCCCCTATAAGGCTCATGTAAAATTAAAAATGTTTTCTATAGCTGCACAGTATCAAAAACTCTAAATCTACAAGAACCTATTAACAGCCATAACTCAACTACCAGATTAAGTAATAACACCAACGTAAATCAATCTACCGATCAATTACTAATCAACCCACCACATAATAATCCAACAATAGACCTAACGGAAAATAATCACAATAATCAAGAGGTAATATATATTGGTTTTACATCTGGCCTAATAAAACATAGAATTTCAACGCACAAACATTCTTTTAAAAATAACTCTCTATCAAACCAAACTACTCTATCCAACTATATTTGGCAACTAAAAAATAGCAATATTTCTTTCAACTTAAAATGGCAAATAATTGAGACTTGCAAATCATATAAACCAGGAGATAAATTTTGTGCACTATGTACAAATGAGACCCTAAAAATTTTAAAATATGAAGATATAAAAAGTACAACCAAACTATTAAATTCAAGACACGAGCTTCTGACATGTAAGTATAAACGTTGGTTTAAATTTAATAAATATAAACCACCTTAAATCATTAAAAATTACTCATTAGTAAAAATAGATTACAATTTTTTTTTTAATAAATTAAGTTAGACCAATTACCTCCCTTAGACCCGTAAAACAAATAATAAATAAAGTCAATAACACATGACAATTATCTCCCCTTAAAAACTTGTAAAATAAATACTCTCTCTATATATATAAACTGTAGCGTCTTTAAATCAAAAATACGATAACGGAAACAATTTATTGCACGAGCGTCGCCCTTTTAAAATTCATCATTCAATAAAATAAAAAGCTATAGCAAACATCTAAATGACTACTTTAAACACAGTTCCTGATTTCAAAAAAAGAAAAACTAAAAGGTAACTATCTCTATATATTTTTAAATCAAATTTATTATGTAAATTCAAAAATATATATTTTTTCTACTCATTTCTATCTCTAACCCATATTAATTTTCTTATAAATTTTAAATCCAAACCTTTTATTTCAATTTTTTCAGATTCATCTGCCTTACTTTTAATGCTAGGTTTATTTATGGTGTCTTTTAAATTCAATAAAAATCCTCCTAAATTTGCTGATGAGGAGACCGTGCTTACCAAAAAACTATATATAATTGTTCTACATAACTTCATGTATACCACAATAAAAAGCACGGATTTCCGAAACGATCGTACAGATAATTGATTTTGTTGTTGTTCCTTCTTATGAAACTGATTTTTAATTTAATTAAAATTTGATTTTTAAATTTAATTTTTTTTTTAATTTTTAAATTATAAATCACATTACTTAATATATATATATATATATATATATATATATGTATATATATACTTTATTTAATCACATAAATTAATATACGAAAGTATAAATTTATGGGTAAACTTAAAGTATTTATTCATCAGTGCTCAATACGTAGGAAAAGCTAGGTAGTAAGTTATAAAATATATATGGCAATTAAGCTACACAGAATATCCCGAGTTTCATCCACGCTAGGATTCCTCAGGCTTACTGATGAATCCTACGTAAGCCTGATGAATCCTAGTGTGGATGAAACGCGGAATATTCTATGTAGCTTCATCGCCATATATATTTTATAACTTTATATATATATATATATATATATATATATATATATATATATATATATATATATATACAGAGAGAGACAGAGAGAGAGAGAGATAGAGAGAGATAGAACGTACTCCTACATGTAATGCCTGGTATTACCAAATAATCATTTTTCTAGTATTGACCAGGCTCAACGTTGCTTAACCTGGATTATCAAACGAGAACTGTTCTGTTATCGTGATTACACTGTATATTGTACATTATAACGCTTTTTGTATTTCCTTCCTCTAAGCGCGTAGGGAGTTAAGGATTAGCCACGCAAACTTACCATCTAATTACCATGGTTCCATTTTATCTGATAAGAAGCTTAGCTTCTTTACATTTTTTATAGGATTTATAAAATATATATGCATTATGATATTGTCTTACTTATATTTTGAGTTCATAAATATGTGATTAATATTAACTTGGTATAATAAAATTGAGGGGAACCCAACGTTTTCTTTTAATTGGATACTATTCATATCATAGGGTGAAGTGTCACTGCTTTTCTAGATTGCTCTATTAAACCTTCGTACTCAGTATTTAATCAAGGGAGTACCAGGTACGAGTTTTTTGTG
The DNA here is from genome assembly GCF_053919585.1 of Euprymna scolopes. Taxonomy (NCBI): domain Eukaryota; kingdom Metazoa; phylum Mollusca; class Cephalopoda; order Sepiida; family Sepiolidae; genus Euprymna; species Euprymna scolopes. The sequence continues at coordinate 130,563,407 of NC_136487.1, read as the reverse complement.
TCTTGGTTGCGATGTAGAATTGAACTGTAATTGCTTATTCCTAATTTTTTTTCCAAATAGGTCGCTTAAAACATCGTAGTTTCGTATGTGTAATATGCATGCACAGAACACCGAGATAAAGTTAAAGTCTTGTTTTATATTTCTAAATATTTTAGATAAGGTTGGCAACTTGTATGTTTGTGAGCTTCAAGTTTGCTGTTCTCTTCTCTGTTGTAAATTTCATAATCTGTTGGTCAATAGAACTTTTGCATATGTGTCTCGTATAACACGTGAATATTGGTGTCGGTCTCGAGAACATACAGGGAATTTCGAACGCGATATTTCAATTAATACATTGGAAAATGTTGACCTCGTTCAGTCAGCTATGACCGAATTTAAATCTTACGTAATTCGTAATTGTACTGTTAGTATTACCTGTAGTGACGATTCAATCACAAATCTTTACAGCACTGTTACTTAGACGTAATTATTACTTGGCAATTATATATGTTGCGCCACAAGTTCTTACGTTATTTTATTTTATTTTTTGCTATTAACAGTAGTTTGAATAAAGCTAATAATGGAAACTGTCTGATGATAGTATTTATACGGAGGTAGACATGTTCAGGAACATCGGAAAGCGGTCGAATTTCACAGTGTCTTCCTATGAATATGTCTGTCCAGAAACATATGGTGTTGCTATTAAATAAACGCTGACAGGAGCAAACAAAGTAACTCGCAATAGAAAAAGAATCTGACGCTGGTGCATATTATTTTAATGGATTTTGTGGAGGGGGGTATGTGTGTGCGCGTGTATGTGTGAGTGTGTGTGTGTGTATGTGTATGTGTGTGTGTTCAAATGGCCATCTAGCGTCGACCGATAGCATTCGAAAGTAATTTCCGGTTGAACTTTGTCACCTTAACAATACCGGTGCTTTAGTTATTTGTGTTCCGGTCAGTCTTACTGCTTAACTGTTCACACAGCAACCAGGCCAGCCATATTACGTTTACAGTAGAAGTTTTCTATAAATCAATGATAAAAAAGTAATAAATGGTTCCAAAATAGGAAAAAAAAACGTTATTTCATGTTGACTTCGATTGTATATTCTTGTCTTCTTTTTTTTTCTTGCTATTATCTTCTAAATTTAATGTAGTACGTTTGGAAACGATATGTCAAACTACTAGTAATGATATGCTCTTCTGTGTGTCTACGTTTAATGTTTGTCGATAGACCCTCAAGTTTGCAAGGCGGTTAGTTGTGTAACCCCTCACGTGAGAAGATGATGAAGAATCCCTGCTTGTCTGAATTCTCGGCTCCTGTAGTCTAGTCTACTATGAGGTTGTTACATGAAATCTGGTATGCTTAAAGCGAATATCGAAGCAGCAGGCAGGAAGAAAGACAACTCATGTAGACTAATCTACAGTGTTAATTTTCAAACTTATGTACAAATGTTTTTACAAATCTCATTCAGTTTTTTATAAGTTTTTTTTCAAAGTCTCAAATCTCTTCACAGACAGCGACAGTGCCGGCAAAAAGAAAGTCCGCACTTGTAAATATTTCAAAAACTGCAAATTTAAGCTAAATTTACTGTAACTGTTTAAACAAACTATACCTCATTCGATTCGCCTTTTATTCCTCTATAATTTCACCTGTTCATTTTTGACTTTTAATTGAAATATTTAAATGCTCACATCAATTCAAGAAAATGGCTGCAAATTGAGGAGGCAAAAAGAAAGTTCGCAGCAACAAATTCACTTAAAACCAGCTTAAATTATCGCCTCTAAGTCAGTTTAAAATATCCACCAACAGGCAATAAAGCATTTCTAATCGTAATTGTTGTTGTTCCAGGTTATACAACGAAACATTTAGTCCATATGCCACGACTTTCTTTTAGTGATCGTCAGGAGCTCATTAATCCCCACCTTTCTGGTTTATCCAATCGAGAAATCGGCCGCATATTGAAATGTGTTTAGAAAACGGTACGAAAACTGTACAAAAACACCGACAGTGTTCGTGATACCCCTAAATCTGGTCGTAACAGAGTTACTTCTAACTGGAAGGACAATGGTATCAAGAACCGCAGCCTAAGAAACAGATTTGAAACGGCTTCCCAAATTCAACAACGGTGCAATCTTGTAAAAAAGTGCTCTCTTTCTACTGCCAAGAACAGATTAAGGGAATTTAATTTGCGAGGATATGTTGCAAGACGCAAGCCAATGATTTCTGTAAAGAACAGAAAGCGCCGTCTGGACTTCGTCAGATATAATGAAAATCATGACTCATCATATTAATCAAAAGTGCATTTTAGTGACGAAAGCAAGATCAATAGGCTAGGGCGTGATGGTAGGCAGTACGTCCGTCGAAGGAAAGACGAAGAATTTATTCCAAGGTGCTCAGTTTCAACGTTGCAAGATGGTGGAGGTTCAGTTTTGGCGTGGGGCATTATTAGTACCAATGGGCCAGGTTCTATAGTTCGCTTGCAAGGTTGAAGGAATTCGACCAAGTACATTAACATGTTGCCTGAGCATTTTCTACTCTAAGTTGGTCGGTATTTTGAAGATAGTCCTATCTTCATGCAGGAGAATGCTCCCACTCACACAGCTGTCAATGTAGAGAGGTTCATGGAAGAGCATGATATTCCGCGTTTGGATTGGCCTGCACAATCTTCAGACCTCAATTCTATCGAAAACGTATGGCATTACATAAAGCAACAGCTACGCAATGATAAAATTTTAAATTCGAAAGAACTTTGGACAAAAATTAAAGAAAGGTGGGATGCCTTTTTCCCGGAGTATTGCTGCAGTCTATTTCAAGGAATTCCCAAAAGATTGCAGACTGTAAAATTGCAGAAGGGCTATGCTACTAAACATTAATTAGTTCGTTGTGTTCCTGTTGTATTCGTGTTGCATTAATGTCCTAAAGTTACATTTAAATAACAATTTTCCATTGTGCGGACTTTCTTTTTGCCTCCTCAATTTGAAGTTATTTTTTTTAAATTGACGTGAACACTAGAATATTTAAATTAAAAATCAAATTGATATTTTGTTTCTGTCCGCATATTTTTTAAAACTATATTTAGTTTCGTTAAATCTGGTTCTAATGCAAAGATCCGTGTGTTTCTATTCAAACACTTTAGTAGACTATATGCCACAACAACCTTCCTATATTCGACCCTTTCGATGTAAATACTTGTGACTTACCCGTCAATCAGCAAAATCCTGTAATTTCACCAGAGATGTTCGATTTCTTTCTGCTAAAATAGTCTTCCTTCTCAATTACACTAACGTGCATAAATATAAAGATAATCTGGCAAATGGTTCAGAATACCATTTCCTTACTTGACAGGGATAAAATTGGCTTTGAAAGATAATAGACGAAGCCCTCTACTCCACTGCGCTTTCTGTTTCACACGGAAAAGACTTAGCTAGTGTATCAATATTATAGAACTTAATATTTGTTAGAAATAGCAACCGTGAAAAGCTGAAGTTTTGAGAACTGGTAGTGGTTATTATCCATAATAACATACTAAAATTTGAATTATTTGCAAAAGAATAGAAAAAGAATTATAACAATTTTTTTTTCAAAATAGGTACGTCCAAAAGTAAAGGAACAAAATAGAGAAAAACAATGTAAACAGCTAAAAATCAATAGAAATATATGTACAATCAATATTTAGTAAATCAGCCCTTTCTCTCAATGACAGCTGCACATCTTCGACTACAAGAATGAATAAGTTCTTTACAATCCTCGATACTAATTTTAGACAATTCTTCTTGAAGCTTCACCAACAACACCTTCGTGTTAGTTGAATTTCTTTCCATAACTTTCACTGCTTAAATCTTTCAAGGGTTTTCCCCACAAGTCAGGACTTTACGGTGGTCAATCAAAAATTTCGAAATCTTGCTCGCTAAGGTAACTCATTACCACCTTTGCATTGTGACATGGGGTATTATCTTGCATAAAGGTAGCCCTATTGAAACATGAAGTCTGTATGATTGGCACATGATCTTCACAATGTTTTGATAGATTTGCGTGATTACACCATTTTGTAACCGGGCAAGAGGCGTAGTTTTGCTAGAAAACATTCTAAATACCATAACGCCCCGCCCACAAATTGGCAGATTTCTTAGTACACTTCACAATACGTCTCTTTACATTGTTTTTCCATCATCTCTTCTCTTTCTTCTATCTTCTTCTATATAAATAAAATGAACTCATTTTTTCCCGTCGGATTTTGACCTTAATAGGATTAAAAATCAAGATATTTCATGCAAATATAATATGCACAAACGGCAGAACAATATCTGAGGTGTGTTATATGCTTATTATTTCTCAAATTCCTCGATAATCTTCGATTTCTATACTTTTTTCTGCTGAGAAGTCACGGCCAAAATCGGTTAAGATCAATGGAAGTGGTAAAATATTTTCTCTCTAATAAATTCTTCCTCCCCCTGCCACCACTTAACACCGTTTGGGGATCGTTCACAAGGAACAGTTGAGAAGAGAACACCGGTTTGGCTTCGTAGTTCTTTCATGTGAAGTTATTTAAAATCACTAAATCAAGCTGCAGTGCTCTGTGGCGTAGTGGTTAGCATGCTGGACAATTCACATTATATTTTCACGTTCGCGCCGACCTACCGTAGTCGTTTTTTTTTTTTTTTCCTAAACAACTGGAATGGACTTTTCTTGGTGGCCGAACTGTTAACGTTGCAGATGTTTGTTTTTTTTGTTTTTTTTTTTCTCACACTTTATTTTCCTACTTTTACTCATGACTCCGGGTTTGATCCTTCCTACTTACCTACCATAACATTTTTTTAAACCCCCCCCCGTCCCGGAAACAAACACTCGGGCAACGCCGGGTACCCCCGCTAGTTTCTAAATAAATTAAACTTGCTTTTATCACTGAAAAATACTTATGCCCAATTTTCATATGTCAAAATTGCATAACTGTTTGTAAACTCTAATCTCTATTTATTGTTCGAACTAACAAGTGGTTTCCTCCCTGGGTTTCAATCAAACAGCCTTATTTCTTGCAGTCGTCTATAAACAGTATGTATTGAGACATTAACAGATGAGGTACTATTCCCAACCCTTTTCATTTCTGTGTAAGACAAAACGGCCCTTTAATGACATACGCTGCATTATTCGAGCTTCTCTTGCCGAAGGTTTGCGGGGTCTACCGATTTTAAAAGCACTATTTTGCCAGTATCATTGTAGGATTTAACAACCCTGCCTATAACACTCTTGGAACGTTTCACTTTCTCTGAAATCTCACTAATGGTGTGCTTTTCCTTGTGTAGTTTCACTATAACTTGTCTCACAGAGTAATCAAGTTTTTGGCGTTTTGCCATGGTGCCAACTGATGCAATGTTTACAAATGACTTAGTAAGACTTATTCTTTGGACGAGATCAAAAGGTTTTAATATAGCATACTGTTTACATTGTTTTTCTCCATGTTGTCCCTTATTCTTGGAGGTTCCTATTTTGAAAATAAATACATAATTGTTACAAATGTTTTTCTATCCTTTGCAAATGAGTGTGAATACATATTATATATATATATATATATATATATATATATATATATATATATATATATATATATGAACAGTACTAGCTCAATATACCAGCATTTAACAAATCAACATAGCTGTCCGCTCACTAATCTTAGAAAGGCCATATGGACAACACAAAGATTTTGCAACGAGAAAGTAATTGCAAAAAATTAAAAATACTTGAAGCACTATATATAAAAACCCAGCATCCATCTATAAATAGTATTAATTTTGAAAGTAGCAATATTGTGATGAAATGTTTAGCATAACCAGTATACGACTGGTTTTACTAACATTGCCTTTTATCATCCTAATTTTTAATCGAGTTTTTTATCACTCGTAAATGCATATTTTAATCGACTTTTCATTGACTCTTTTTATCATTCGTAACTATATATTTCACTTCCTTTTTTAGTATTTTATCTCCACCTGATGATGATGCAAGAAAGAATCGAAAGCGCTCGTGTGAACCATGGAACATTTGTAAATACCTTCCACCTTGAAGTTAAAAAAATCTTACAAAAGATCGAAAAAATGAAAAAAAAATCATTAAGCAAGGTATCTCTGTTGTTTTTAATAATGTTTGCCTGAATGAAGGAATGCTGCCTAAATACACTAATATATATATATATATATATATATATATATATATATATATATATATATATATATATATAAACAACATGCTGCAGCAATATCATCCACATTTTTACATGCGATCTTCCAAGTTGCGCATGTGCAATGACTAATTATTAATTTGGAATGATGGAACTACATATCAGTGTGTCTAATTCTCATGATTGTTATACCATATAATAACAATTTCAAAGCATGTTTCTGAGCTTAACGTTTAGGAGACTAAGTAATAGAAAGTCTCACAGCTGGAATACTGCCTAGCGTTCGAGCGCTTCGAGGCCTTCCAGGTGGCTTCATTTTAAGTGCCAAAACTGTAACTCTATAATTTGCAAGCCATAAACTGATTTTCTTTCCGAAACAGCATAATTGCGCTTTCTAAGTTATAATGAACTAGAAAGGCTCTGTTTGTTGCATTTACAGATTCACAATTCCTCAAAAACATTTATACAGTAAAAGTACGATGTGCACCAGTGAGGATATTAAAATAAATGACAATTCATTAGATGACACCATTATTTGCTCTGGTATATTTCATTAGTAACATATAGTTGAAAGTTTACTATGTGGGAAATATTTCTGTCGCGCCGTGTATATATATATATATATATATATATATATATATATATATATATATATATATATAATGGGCGTTTGACAAATTCTCAACGCCGAATGGGGGACCCTCGTCGTCGTTGCAAGAGCAAGTTAAAAGATAATGTGAAGCTCCAGATTCTTGGGAGTTTACTGCAAGGGGATAGCAGCGAATTGTTGGAAATGCATTTATTGAAAACGAAAAAAACTGGAAGTAGTTGCTTCTCTCAGCGGGAAAAACTTCGTTCAAATTTGACAAAGCACGAAGCTATTCTGGGTTAGTTGTCTAAACAAGAAGGCATTTTTAACCAACAAATACATGCAAGTGCACGATCTGCAACCAGATGTGCAAGACGTCTGCCGTAGTGAAAGCACATATGCGATGCCAAAGAACTTAAATATTGTCGAAATTATTAGCTAAAATCACATTCATCATCTTTGATGAAAGATTCCCTTATATATATATATATATATATATATATATATATATATATATATATATGTATATATATATATACATACATATATACACATATATATATATATATATAGAGAGAGAGAGAGAGAGAGAGAGAGAGCGATAGAGAGAGAGATGTTGTTTGTTTTATTTTTTAAGCGATATTATTGAATGAATTCAATTATTTTTATGGAAGCGCATTTTTACCTAAAAGCAAGTTGAAATAATTCCCCTTTGACCAGTTTGGTACCCCCAAATGTGGAGCGGCATATGTATCATTTTTCTTAATATAATCATCCACTGACTCGTGTTTCGTCGTCTTCGACTCATAAGAGTGGCTGAATCCAGTGAGATTCGAAATCGAGACCCAGTCTTGGAAGTTTCATACAAACCTTAAAAAATGCCCTTCATTAGAAAATAATTTGTCCGTAAGTCAATTAATTTCCTATATCGATGAATAGTTTAACCTACATGAACAAACCATAATAGCCATGTTTTTAAATGAATTATCAGTTGTTTACCATGCAGCATTGTTTCGCGGATTTGAAAAAATAAAAAAGTATATTAAATCATGGCTCACCAGCAGTGTTGGTCAAACACAACCTCCCTCTTGACAGACGAACAAAAATATGTTTGATACTAGATCTACTTTTATTTTATTCAGATTATTTAGGCGAAACGATTCATGTCATTCAAAAATATTTCTCACCCGTGTCATCTGTTCTTTTTCCCCACAAGTTAATGTGACTATTGTTTTTATATAATGTTTGGTTGAATCCATTTTTAATCATTATATTTAACTATAATCATACTATCTCTAAAATTATTAATTATGAAAATATATAACTAATATCTAAAAAAAATATGTACAATATCAAAAATAATATAATCATATTTTTTACATATTTTATGCATTACTCATGTAGGTCTGCATATTTTCTTCGACTCTACTTTGGTTAATATATATATATATATATATATATATATATATATATATATATATAAAGCTGAATGTCTGTGTGTGTATGTGTGTGTGTATGTGTCTGGTCACGAATAGGCTCCTATATGGTGGACTATTTTAAAAACCTGATTACATATAATAATGGAAGATGTATCGAGACACATGAATGGGTATGTTTGATCTGACCGAACAGTGGTTCATTACAATTGTTGGGTCTGCGTTCGCGACTGGTCCACAAACTATGGAAATACAAAATTTAAAAATTTAAAAAAAATGTTTACAACTGTTTTTGATATAGATGTGCATGAGAATACTTTGATAAGTATGTTTTAACTTAAATACAGGTGGTATAATAAAAGTTTGGGGGTCTGCGTTCGCGCCAGGCCTCCATAGAATGGAAATAGGCACACACTTTAATAAAGACTTTTTATATCTTTCTGTGTAAGTATACTTTGATAATTATGTTTCTGTTTTAAGAAATATGGTATAATAAAATTATGGGGTGCTCGTTCGCACCTGACCTCCATAGAATAATAATACGTCACAAAGTTTAACAAGGTTTTTTAATATAAATCTACAGAATATGGTGATAAGCGTTTAATTGTGAACAAGTATGGTATAATAAATTATGGGGTTTATCTATTTTATTTTTACTTTCATCCTATTTTGCTTTTGATACCTCCACATTAAACCCAAATTTACAACCCTTCCTTTTCATAACCTATCATACTTTCATAAATCAGAGTCTATTTTTTGTAGGCTGTTTTTGAACTCATTCAACGACGAGTACTTTTGCTACGCGAGTTGGTCCCGTGGTAGAGGTTAAGGCTTCTTATCATGGGGTCCTGATTTCGAATCTCGCTAGATTCAGCCACTCTGATGAGTCGTAGACGACGAAACACGTGACAGTGGATAATTATATTTTAAAAATAATATATATATATATATATATATTGTGTGTGTGATATATCAACACTATATATATATATATATATCCACCATATTTATATATATATATATATATATATATATATATATATATATAGGGGGGGGTAAATGTGACTATACCTGTCTTACTCTGTAAAAATATATTTCTACCAAACTAAACTGAAAATATTTTGGTCTACAGACATGAAAATGTATATGCAAAAGTAAAGCTTATATTGGATAAAAAGATTTTAATGTTGCTCTACGCTTGCACAAACATGTATTTTTATCTTAATGCTGATTTATTTTAGAGTTTTTATAAACATCAGTTATAAGCTCAAATTCAAACGAATAAAACCTAATAACTAAAGCTTTTGTTTTGGATTCTAGCTGAGTACACCCAAATATTAATTAGATTTTGAAAGTAAAATGTGGCATAATTGCTTAAGTACACTCCAAAAATCTTATGAACAACAATTATCTGTACGTTCATTTCTGTGAATATGTAGTGTTTTCTGTTCTTTTCCCTTCGTTGATTATGACTCGTAACATCTTTTAGATAATACGATTTATTTTTACTTTAAAGTCTTATAAAAATGTACGCAAACGATTATGTTATCACTTCATTTACAATATTTCATCTCTGCTTTAACTTATACTTCTATTATTTAATTAATTTAAAATCTGAAATATTGCTAAACATTTGCTCCCCTAATGTGTATATATATCTATCTATATATACATTTGTTTTTAATTTATATGCATAAAAGTATATCTATGTACACGCGCGTTTCTGGCCGTTAGCCGTCTACAGCACAGGCATGGATCGAACTCATGAATTCTGCTACAGTACCGATTTACCACAGCCAATCACCACTTTCCGACACGATTTTTTATCGCTTATAAATTTAAGATTTGTTGTTGGCCTTTTTGTAGCGGTATTAAAAACATCGAAACGCTGTTATTTATTTTTTTTTTCTGTTACGTTAGAGTTTTTTTTTTAATCACAGTGTTTTGACGTTGTTAATATCGCTAAAACCGCCACAAATCTCTCTCTTTATATATATATATATATATATATATATATATATATATATATATATATATATATACGTATATATATATATGTATGCATATATATATGTATATATATATATGTTTATATATATATGCATATACATATATATATATATATATATATATATATATATATATATATATATATATATATATATATATATATATGTTCGATAAATACAAAGATTTGTATATAATTGTTGTTTTTTTTACTTCTAATCCATGTAAAACTCGGATTATTACGTAATTTTTGTACGATTTAAGAAAAAAATAACACTTAATTTTTAACCAGTGTCTTCATATAACTATTTTGTTTTTACATAGGGGGGATCATCGCTTATCAAGTCCCAGAGACCATTCGAGGATAAAGGTTAATAGGTATTCATAAGTCATTGTGATTTTAGCGTAGTGATCATTAGTGGGAATTTTGTAACTTGGATTACTTAGGGGGACGGTCCAATAAGAACTTGTTCACGTTGGACTTGAAGACAATCAGATTGTAGTGAGCTAGAAAGCAGGAAAACGGAATAGAGTTCCACATGGAGCAGTTCTAAGAAAGAAGACATATTAACGGAATCTACGTATAGGTGTGGGCACGGATAAAGAGTGTGGGTAATTTTTTATAGTGGTTCTGGTAAGATGAGTGTTTTTCGTGAAAGTCTGGCGAGGGGTGACCTGAGATCGAAGTTCAGATGAGCACCTGCCATGAAAATAACGATAAAGCAGGGACAGGCTCGCTACATCTCTTCTGTGGGAAAGAGGTTGCAGAGAAGAGAAAAGGGCATCCCCCACTAAGCTGCGAATCTATTTTCGACTCTGTCAAGACAGGATAAGCTTCTTCTTGCAGCTCCTGCCCAGATATGGCAGTACTCCATCGTTGGCCGAACCTGTCTTTTATATAGGTAGAGAATTGAATCAGGAGTGAGATGTCTACTGGAGCGGTAGAAGGATTTCACCATCCCATTCCCTCTAACCACTTTAACATGCCTGGATATCTCCCACTCTGCCGTAAGGACTCTGACAGACATATGCACGGACTTGGAGTTTACATTCGTAATACCCTTCCCTTGACTAGAGAAACAAACCTAGAAACAGATGATCAAGCCTTTATGTGCTTTAGACTAAACGTGCAACACAGTATTAGCTACTATTATTTTCTCTACCGCTCTCCCTCGACTCAGGACTGCTCCATAATAAACAAAGTATCTGACAGCATAGACACGGAACTGTCCCTCGACACTAGCGCACAAATACATGTGTTTGGTGACTTTAATGTCCACCACAAAAACTGGCTTGGATTCTCTACTCACACAGATGCAGCGGGCAGCACAACCCATAGCTTCGCTATATCTCACTCCCTATCACAAATTGTTACGTTTCCAACCCGTTTCCCTGACCAGGAAGAACAACACGCATCACTTCTAGATCTGTTTTTGACCACAGTTCCCAATGACTGCATAGCGAAGGCCCACAGCCCACTCGGGAACGCTGATCATGCAGTGATAATGGTTGAAATCGCCCTAAACTCTAGTCCCAAAACTGAAGAGCCAGTGCTCAAAACAACGAGATATTATAATAAGGCTGACTGGGAAGCCATCAGGGAACTAATTAGAGATGCTCCATGGAAAAATATTTTCTCTCTCCCTGCTGAACAGTGTGCAAACGAGACCACTGACTGGTTCAAAACTGCAATCGAAGCGCATGTTCCCATGCGGAAATTTTATAGTAAGCCCCACTCTCCCCAATGGTTTACGTCGACTTGTGCAACTGCCATTACTCAAAAGCAGCATGCATACCGTAGGTTTAACCGACATAAGTCCAGTTCAAACAGACTGAAGTATATAGAAGCTAGAAATAACGTTAAGAAAGAAATAGCGACAGCTAAGAGAGAATTTACGGAAACCACCAAAAAACGCATCGAAGCACAGAAATTAAGAACCTGTGACTTCTGGAAAATCTACAACAGTGTAGTAAATAATGGGCAATCAACAATTCCCCCACTAACCAACAATCACGAGGTTGTCTCCTCAGCAACCGACAAGGCTAACATGCTTGCCAGTCGGTTTGCCTCAAACTCCACACTGGACCCTTCCAACCACCCCCTACCTGACTTTCCTATGCGGACAGACGTCACACTAGACGATCTGAAAACCACCCCTGCTCAGGTGCATGCTATCATAAAAAACCTTGACACCTCAAAAGCATGTGGACCCGATCTTATCCCAGCTGTGCTATTAAAAAAGTGCTCAGCCGAAGTAGCTCCAGTTCTCTCCAAACTCTACAACAAATGTCTTAATGAAGCTTGCTTTCCGGGCTGTTGGAAAACTGCTTCTGTTGTACCAGTATTCAAGAATTCTGGCGAAAGGACAGACCCATCAAATTATCGCCCCATTAGCCTCCTCCCACTTTTTGCCAAAATATTTGAGACCATAATTAACCATGCTCTAGTCCATCATCTTACAGATGCTAAACTACTGACTGACAAACAATATGGATTTAGACAAGCCCGTTCCACAGCAGACATCCTCACCGTGATCTCTGAACGTATATACCTATCACTGGACAAAGCGGGGGAAGGCAGAGCGGTAGCTCTAGATATATCTAAGGCTTTTGACAGGGTATGGCATGAGGGTCTCCTCAGGAAGATTAGATCTTACGGTATCTCTGGTAGAATACTTAACATAATTAAATCCTTCTTAGATAAGAGAAAAATCCAGGTAGTCCTCGACGGTCGCACATCTAAACAATATGATATAAATGCGGGAGTGCCCCAGGGTTCTATCCTTGGACCTCTATTGTTCCTGTTATTCATAAATGACCTCCCCGACAACATTGCCTCTGAGATGGGTATATATGCTGATGACACTACACTCTATGGCAGACACGACAGGAAGACGAATGAACACATTTCTAAAGAAATGGCAGAAACACTAGAGGAAGACCTCCAATCTGTAGTGGAATGGGGACAAAAGTGGTTGGTCGCGTTCAATGCTGCCAAGACTAAACTAGTTTCATTCAATAATTACAAGAAACCCTCTCTACCACCAATAGCAATGGCCAACGACTCTTTATCTGAGAGTCCATCTTTCAAACTCCTTGGCCTAACGTTCACAGGAAACATGAGTTGGAACAATTACATTGAAGGCATTGCCAGGGCCGCTGCAAGAAAGGTAGGCTCTCTCTACCGTGCTAGAAAACTACTAACACCCGAAAGTATTCTGTACCTCTATAAGGCCACCATTCGCCCATGTATGGAGTATTGCTGCCACATCTGGGCTGGTGCATCTGCTACTAGTCTCTCGCTCCTTGACAAGGTTCAAAAGAGAGTCGCAAATCTGATAGGCCCTGAACTGGCATCTAAGCTTCAGCCTCTGTCCCATCGACGAAATGTTGCATCCCTCTGCCTGTTCTACAAGTATTTTAGTGGTGAATGCTCTGATGAACTGCAATCACTTGTGCCCCCACGACGCGAGCACCCTCGACAAACCCGACAGGCTACTAGATCCCACCCCCACACTGTAGAGGTCCCTAGATGTAAAAGATCTTTTTACTTCAATAGTTTCTTCCCCAGCACCGCAAGACTCTGGAATTCCATTCCAGGTCCCTGCTTCCCCAACAGTACTGACGTGCAGAAGTTCAAGTGTAACGTGAACCGACACCTTGCTGCCCAAATCCCTACATAGTACCCCAGTAGTTGTTGCCCCTGATAGTAGCCCCCTACACCAAAGTGGCAATTTGCCTTGTTTGGGGTGAAAATGTAATAAAAAAAAAAAAAAAAAAAAAATCTTTCCAGCGACTTTGGCAATTGATTTGATATACGTGTTCCATTTCAGATTGGGAGCAAATATCAAGCCCAGAAGATTGTCAAAACATGAAGCCTCCCCAATACGAGAGTCATTCTTTTCGATTGATGGCAGCTGGGCATCAGAGCTTTGATGATGTAAAGATAGAAGCTTTGTTTTAGATGCATTAAAATTAACCAGCCACTTCTTCCCTCATTGTACCACGTGCTCAAGATAAGAGGAGAGAGAGTCAGTGAGAACTTGGTCATTTACGGTTTTGGACGTTCTTCCATAGATGGTAGTGTCCTCAGTAAAAAATGTCTACGAATGATCTAAGGATGTGGTCTGGAAGGTCATTGATGTATATCAGGAAGAGAGTTGGACCCAGGATGGACCCCTGAGGGACTCCAGCATTAATACTGAGAGCTTCTGATTTCTGCCCCTTAATCATTACTCTTAAGAACCTATCAGAGAGAAATTATTTAATAATTGAGAAGACATTTCCAGCTATACCATTACTGGAGATCTTGTGAAGTAGGCCTTTATGTCATACCTTATCAAAGGTATGGCATAATCGAGGGGTTCGCCAATCCTATGATATATAACTGTAAGCACGTCTGCTGTGGATCTAGCAGAACGGAAACCATATTGCATGTCACTAAGAAGGTTATTTTGGCTGGGATGGTTGACTACTTCCTTGTTCAGCACATTCATGCAGCTTACTCATGATGCATTATTGGCCTGTACTGAGAGGGAGATGAGCGATCACCTGAGTTCTTAAATACAGGGCATACTGATGAGATTTTCCAAGGTGTATGGAAGCATTACTCATTAAGACGACGCTTAAATAACTTGATAAGCATGAGCACTTTCCGGTTGAAGCCCTTTGAGCACTATGACTGCAATGCTGTCAAGACCAGTTCCTTTATTGGAATCAAGGTTTTTGATTAGCTTGGTAACATCGCGTACAGATATTTGTATGTCACTTAGCATGTTTTCTGATATACAAAGGAATACTGGGAGTTGGCGGCCTTGGTCGTAAAGGGTAGAATTAGCTGCAAAGTTCTTGAAGATAGTAATTCCCCTGTTGTGGGGACGGTAGAGTGCAAATATAAAAAAAAGTAGTGTGACCAAGTGCAACCCGGAAGCACATGTAAGGTAAATTAGGATCTTCTCTAGAGGTCCCTACCACATGGAAAGTCGTCTTTAATGTAGGCACATACTTCATGCCCATGGCGATTTTGAGGGTCAGATTTAGAGGTATAGTTAGAGTATCCTTTAATTACGAACTCATCTAGGGAAGAAGTCGGTCCAATGCCAGTTTAGCTTAGGAATAATAGGTCTGGCTAAGTCTCCTGTAATAGAGTTTGAACCTCTGGAACGTAAACCCCTGATGTTGGAGAAGGAGACATGGTAGTAGGGGTTTGCGTTGGAAGTTGGAGATCTGGGTTTGATCGAGTATTTTTTCTGAAAACCTTTCATGATTGAGATTTTGGATTCGTGGAATAGGGCGACAGACTTGCTTAGAGGAGAGCAGAGATGGAAGGAAAGAGAAAAAGGAATGATTTTTTTTGTAGCACATGATAAGGTAAATCCGTAACAATTGCTCACTAATATGGCATCGAGGGGCCCCACCAGAAGCTACTGCATGATCCAGAATCCAGTCACCAAATTGCAATACAGCGGCTCCAGTACTTTGCACTTGCTGATAGGACAACCTTCCTTGGAGTTAAACCATCGTTCGGGTCCCTGACTATCAGGCGGATAACGACGCCCGGTCGAAACCTTTACCTCCAGCACCCTTATTAGTGACATGGACACAAAGATAGACAAAGGAACAGAGTTTCAAACAGCTCTGGCAACTGTTCACACAAAGTACTGCCAATCTAGTAAACAGCTTTTTCTTCTCCCTTTGTCAGAAAAATCACTCATTGGAAAAATGAGGACTGAGGGACAAAAAAGGAGAAGCGAGAGTACTAGAGCCGCCGAAAACGCATCCACAATGCGTTGTCTACTCTACATTAAAAAAATTATTATTATTATTATTATTAATAATAATAATAATAATAATAATAATAATAATAATATAAAAAAAGTCCAAAGGACTTATTCATATTTACTTAGTTGTAATTCGAAATTAGAAATATTTGAAGATGAATTCCCCTCCCATATTTACGAATGTATTTATATTGTAGATTCGACGTAATACCGTCAATTTTAGTTACCGTTTTTTTTTCGTTTGGGGGATATTCTAGATATATTTGCATTTAACCACTGACTGGAATAAATATTATATTAGGTAGAAATTAAGTCAAAATAAAGAATTTTAATAAAAAAAAGTTTAGCACAAAAAAAAGATACCGGTGGGAAAATAATCACTTGTGTGGATATTTTTCCCAAACATGTCGATTCAAAAGAGAAGAACCTTACAGAAAAGCGGCGTTTGGTTTCCTTGTCAGTGAGAAAATAAAACAAAATACAGTAAAAATGGGATATGTTACTGTAATTTGCCGTTTAAAAAGGTATTAAACTTTTTTTTCTATTTATCACAGACGTCTCCAACGCGTTGAAGCGTTCCATTCATCGAAATCATGCTTGTCGGGGTGACGATGCGTTTGGCAGGCGGAACGGGAATTGAATGTTGCAGTAACAGAGACTAAAGGACCCGTTTATACTTAGAGAAAATATAGAGATAGTCCTAATTTTTTTTTCTTCTTTCTTGGGGGAGATATTATAGATTCTTGTGTTACGTGTGTTTTTATCGGCAATCTGATGTTTATATTCTTACTTTTTTATTCTTACATTTTACTGGTAAAGTGAATCATTTCTAGTCACATACTTTTTTCACCTCTTTTAGTTTAACTGATGTAGTTCTGAATTCTAGGAGAATTTTGATGAAGAGTAGTAGCCAGGTTTAAATGTGAAACACTTAAACATGCAAGAAAATATGACAGTCCAATCCCGGCATTACGGCATCAAAAGATAGTTCGAAGTGCGTAACTAATCGGCTGAGGTACATGCGCATAAGGACTGTCATCTACAAGCGATAGCAAATCTAACATCTCGTATGACATAATTATTTATTGAAATTACAAAATACATACTGAATGAAGATGTCTCATTTTAAAGATCATTCGGTTTAATTCTAAAACATTTCTATTTACTAAAAGAATCCAATTTATTTTAAATTTAAGCTCTTTAGAAAAACTGTAAAAATGAACGCTCAAATAGCGACAATCAAATTATGAGAATCTTTTTTCCAGGAACTAATACATTTTTCCAGATCCTAAACTGCAACATATCAATTTCTTACTGGTTAGATGAAATTTTAAACAATTTAATTAAAATGTAAATTCATGCATTCTTAATAAAACAAGCTGTACGCATTAGCAGAAAAAGAACATAATAGAAAACAATCATACACAAACACACGTATATATGCACGTATGTACGTATTTATGTATATAGAAATATTTATTTGGAGTAATAATTTCCATTATTGTAGTTTAATGTTTTTTCGACTAGCGAGACCTGTGGAAATTCCCATTTCATATGTAATATATTGATGCTAGAATTCTGTAGATGTTCAGCGTAAATAGAGACCCTCTGATATTATTGTAGCTCTTTTGTTAAAACGGCAAAAGTATTTATCTAAGCTAGCATTGACACCTGGTGCTGTAAATTACCATTAGATATGATATTTTAATTATTACATATTTCTTATATATTATTTTAGAGTTAAGGTTCTATCGATTTTTATATATTATTAAGTTGTGATTTAAAAAGTGAATAAATTATATGCATATGACTTGGGTGAATCAGCTTGAATCAAAACCAAAGCGAAAACTTATGAAGAATTCTGGGAAAACTTCTTTACGAAAAGTAGATGAATTAAACGCCATAAGCTATAATCGAAACTGATAGCAAAACTCATGAAAATTCCTTGGTAAAATTATTTATTACAAGAAAGAAAGTCTATAACAATGCAACGAAACTCACTCGGATGTAAACCCGACACAGAAAATAAATAACACACACGCTATCATATTATTGGGTTGGTGCAAAAATAATGTCGTTTATATATATATATAGATATATATATATATATATATATATATATATATATATATATATATATATATATATATATAACTACTTAATTCACTCACATAAATTTACTAGTTTATCAGGCAACAATATTTTCGAAAGAAAACCCGAATAACAAGAAATATTACGTAGGCATGACTTCCTTAGATTTCAAAACCCGATACTATGACCACAAAAGTACATTCAACAATAGAAAATCACCGTATAAATCAACACTAGCGAATAAATACTGGGAATTCAAAGAAAGCGGACATTCGCCGGTAGTCGAATGGAAAATAATTAGACAAGCTACCACGTGTAGGCATCTAGACGACCCATGTAGATTATGCCTTCATGAAAAATTTGCTATCCTGTATTTAAAGAACCCCAACATCTATTAAACTGTAGCAGAGAAATATCAAAAAACTGTGTTCACAAAGTAAAATTTATTCTAGGATAGCGATACAAAATAGTTTTAAAACTAACAAAAACAATAGAAAATAAACAAATAAGTAAATTAAATAAACATGAATATACATCAACGATCACACATATATGTATGCATATATATGTATATATATGTGCATATATGTATGTACACATATATATATATATATATATAAACTAACAAAAAAACACTAACCTAGTTTTAAGACAGATCCTTTGTCCGATAAAATGCCTACCCATTGGCTGATAGGAAGAGGCGCAGTGGATACTAGAAAGCTGATTGGCTAACTAAAATCTCAATATAAGAGGAGCATATAAAAAGATAAACAACCACAGCATTACCGGAGTGGATGAAACGCCGAATATTCAGTGTAGCTTAATCGCCATATATATTTTATAAATTACTATCTATCTATATATATATATATATATATATATATATATATATATATACATATATATACATATATGGGTGTGTGTGTGTGTGTTATTACCGTTTTATCTGTTTGGGTACATATGTTTCGGATGTTGGACCATGTTTACGATCCAGCAGCCTCGTCAGACTTTACAGAAAGTGTTGTTAGTATTAGGAAGAAGTGTTTTAGAAGAAATACGGGAAAAGGGGGTTAGGGTAGGAGATAATATGTGGGAAGGAGACGGTTATTAAGAATATTTCAGTTTTGATGGTTAAAATACATTATATCATATATATATATATGTATATATATATATATATATATATAAATATATATATATATATATATATATATATATATATATAATTGAACGTCAACAAACGACATTATTTTTGTACCTACCTAATAATACATAGTTTATGTGAAGGACGATATTTTGTAATTTAATAATTACACTTGTTCAATATATCTATGTTGTACATAGATATATATATGTAAATATATATATATATATATATAAATATATATATATATATATATATATATATATATATATATATATATATATACCAGCAAAAAACCCAACGTTGCCAGGGATTGAATGTAAATCAATAAATATTTCACACTATCAATATTTTAATCGATATCAAAGAAATTGCCTATTTTTTAATCAACTAGATTGATTGCCTGCCGGAGTAACCTTCACATGGCTTCCCATAGTGAGACAGTTCAGATGAATTGTAGTCTACATACTTGTGTAGAAAATGTATGGTAGTTTTTTTTTTAATTATTTTATCGTTTGAATTAATGTTTAAAATGCAAAAATCAAGTGTCACGATTCAATTGTTTTCTGAACATGAACATTCATTTCGAACGTGCTGCTGTCTCGTCAAAGAGCCCCCCTCTTGATTTTATACGCTAGGCCTTTCGGCTTGTGAAATTATGAAACTTCTCAAATGCAAATGTGGTATTAGTCTGAATAAAAGTATTAAAAATTGGATGATCCTTCTCTAATAATTTTTTTTCGATTATCGAATTTTGATACATATCTTAGACATTCCGATCCAAAACCTATCTATGAAGCCTGTTAGTATGAATTCGTGTGTATTAAAAAAATGGACTATCGATTTCAAGTCCATACGGAACGAACTCATAGACATAGACACTCAAACAGACAAAGGCGAAGGCCCAATATATATGTGTGTGTGTGTGTGTGTGTGTGTCTGTGTCTGTTTATATATATATATATATATATATATATATATATATATATATATGTATATATATATATATATGTATATATATTTATATATATATATATAAATGTTTAGAGGTAGAGAATTTAAATAAAGTTTTAAATATAATGGGCGGAATCTCCCGAGAGCTGTTTCAGTTATCATCTCATTTTAAATAATCGTCCGCCAATATTTACAATCCAAAAACCGCAACGAGACTGGCATCTACCAATGGAAATTTTACAAAAAAAAAAGCAACCATTCACACATAAACAAAAGTCCTCTTGCCCATTATTATTTAACGAAATTAAATATATTTTAATTTGCTTAAAAACAATAAATTTTATAAAGTGTATGTCCATCCACGCCACTCCAGTAGAAGTGCCAAGAGGTTGTTTTCAATCATTACAATATTGTACGTAAAATTCTATTCTTTTTATATTACAATATATAATATATAGCATGGAGGAGATACGGCGTCTATCGTAGGTTCATTAGGAGAGAAAAAGATTAAGAGGAATTATCAAATATGAGGGGAGGCCTTAATGAATTGTAAATAAATAAAGAAGGAGCTT